>NW_027588419.1:0-1127 GCF_028453695.1 Augochlora pura | reverse complement strand
AATTCTGAAGAGGAAATCCAACGCTGAATAACCGAATCACATCGGAAGCCGAATCAACATTCGAAAACCAAACGTTGTCTAACAAACTTAAATTAAGAACCCTAACGACCTATAGGCGCCTCGGGTACTTCGGGGACGCTACCCCCCGTACTCGCTCACGGGCCCCTCCCATGAGCGAGCCCCTGAAGGACTTGCGATCGGAGGAATACGATTCCTCCTTATTCGATATTAATACTACTTAAATATAACGCACTTATTAACTCCTTGCACTATAATAACGAGTCAGACTCGTGGTGAAGACTTTAACCAAGCTATACTAAATAGGACTATTACTACTTCCTTCTACATCGAAGTGAAAATAAATTATTCTATCATCAAAGGATAGAAACAAAGGCAAATAGAGACAATTCAGGAAACAAAAATTGAGCGATAGTGCAAGGAGTTAATAAGTTGAATATATCCCTTGATGAACGATGATCCCACGGATGATGATCCCATGGCGGTGGATTATCCTATGGCAGATGACCTATAATAATCTGAAATAAATTATTAGTTAATTAGAACATATCAATGGCGACGAAGCGAAACAAAGAATCCAACACCAGCACAGGAGTGCCAAACTGACCAGCACACGAGTGCCAACTAACCCGCACACGAGTGCAATTTGAAGAGGAAATCCAACGCTGAACAACCGAATCACATCGGAAAACGAATCAACGATGAAGAACCAACGATGAAAAACCAAATGAAATCTAACAAACTTAAATTAAGAACCCTAACGACCTATAGGCGCCTCGGGTGCTTCGGGGACGCTACCCCCCGTACTCGCTCACGGGCCCCACCCATGAGCGAGCCCCTGAAGGAACTCCGATCGGATGAATACCAAGTTCGAATACTATTCTTACAACGACGAGATTCATCATAAATTCCTAACGCACGCACGCACGCAATTAAATAATAAAACGCTTGGACGCATCCCTCGACGAATGATGATCTGACGGTGGATGATAAACTAAACTGCGGATGATAATCAACTTAGCAATTAACGCACGGCCTAATAAATAACGCAAGGCTCGCATCCTTCGATGATATTTCTGCAATTTTGTAGAATGTTATTTCCTCCTCAT
>NW_027588418.1:0-1127 GCF_028453695.1 Augochlora pura | reverse complement strand
CCTAGCTAAGAAGGGTGGGTTTCACTTGCGACAGTGGACCTCCAATAGTAGGGAAATTATAAGTGATTTAGATGTTGGTCAAGTTGAACAAAGTCGAAATCTTTGCCTCGACCCGTCAGAAACTAAGAAAACATTAGGGATATTTTGGAATCCATCGACGGATCGAATCATTTACGCGATCAAACCCTTTGAGGACACACCGCGCATAACCAAACGCTTAATATTATCACAGATCGCGCAATTATTTGACCCGCTAGGTTTATTAGGGCCAGTAATCGTAAGGGCAAAAATAATAATGCAACAACTATGGAAGGCGAATATAAATTGGGACGAGACCGTTCCTCAGTCTATTCAAACTGCTTGGTTGACATTTAGAAGAGAGTTACATGCAATCAATGAATTTGCCGCGCCGCGTAAAATAGTTTCGAAGGATTTAGTTGAATTACAATTGCACGGGTTTTGCGACGCAAGCGAAGCGGCCTACGGTGCCTGCATTTACATTAGAGCCACCGACAGTGCGCGAAGACACAGCGTAAATTTACTCTGCGCAAAATCCCGAGTCGCGCCGGTAAAAACAATATCGTTGCCACGTCTCGAATTGTGCGCAGCCAAATTGCTATGCGATATTTACAAGGAAGCGGTTAATTCCATTAAAAACATTAGGATCAATAAATGCAAATTCTGGTCCGATTCAAGTATTGTGCTACATTGGGTCAAAACACCGCCACACTTACTAAAGACGTTTGTAGCAAACCGCGTGAGCGCAATACAAAACGAAACAAAGGCCGAAAACTGGTCGCACGTACCTACCGCTGACAATCCTGCGGACTTCATTTCGCGAGGACAATTGCCAGGGGAATTTATTAAAAACCAGGTATGGATAAGGGGACCACACTGGCTGGCACAAGGTGAAGATACCTGGCCCGCCAGTAACATCGCAGTTATTGAGGTTCCCGAGAAGCGCCGAATAATCTCCTTAGTAGTCACTAACGACCCCTTAGAGTTATTAAAACGTTACTCCTCTATTAATACTTTGAATAGAGTGACAGCGTACATCTTGCGCTTTGTTTACAATTTGAAACACAGAGACCGGATGGTAGGAGAATTAACCGCGCAAGAAATTCAGC
>NW_027588417.1:0-1127 GCF_028453695.1 Augochlora pura | reverse complement strand
AATATAATGGCCTAGAATTTAACTGTATATTCTCTATATTCAGTATACATTCTGGTATTGAATATCCACTAAATGCACCGTCATATTTGGAGGTATATAATTAATGCGTCACGCCGTAATTGAAAATCGAAGTCAAACGATGTCCTACACATGCTACAGGGACACCCTGTATATTTCTCTTATCCAGTCAGCTGTTTCCGACGAGTACACTCGTCACGAAGGAATGACAACATTTTCCATCATGATGACTGTTTAATTCCAATTGCAACTGACTTTGATCACATGCAACCGACTTCGGTTACTTGCGACTGACTTTGATTACTCGCAATTGACTTCGATTACTTGCAATTTCTTACTCCGCGTTAATTCTGTATTAATAACGAACCGAGCAATAATTCCTTCTAGATTCGAATCCTAAGCTAGCTTTCGAAATCAGTTTAGGCGATTGAGGGTTCCTATTAGCGACGAGGACGGCGCTATCCTCGCATCGGCCACGTTTTCGCATCTGCCCCGTAATGGCTTCCGCGTAACCCACTTTCGGACTGATAATATTAGGTCTGTCCGCGACCAAATAAAACGGGACATTAATTTGACGGAACAAGACGGAGGGTAGCCCGCCGCCTCCCTTGTAACCGCAAATGGCCAAACAGCGAGCGCCCCGCCGGCCCCTTTTCGCAAGGCAATCCCGCCGCGTTTTGCCATCGATCCGCTGCGAGATAACCACCGGTTTGCTCAGCCACTGAGACGATCGACGTTAATCGAAGGCGGGCGACCGCACGTTTACAGCTAAGCGACATGCAACTAGTGTCCAAACCCGAGCGGCCGGTGTCGGTGTTCGCGGGGAAATAAGTCACGCTTGGGGTGGGGATGCGTCACGCATGCGCCGGGAGGTACGCGATGCGGCGCGGGGCGTTTGATTGTAAACTATGATCGGATAGAAGCTTTATTTTACTTCATCATCGTAGTCAAGAATTGTAGCTGTTATAATTGTACAATTGTAGCTTTTATAATTGTACAATTGTAGCTTTTATATTTGTACAATTGTAGCTGTTATAAGTGTACAATTGTAACTTTTATAATTGTACAATTGTAGCTTTTATAATTGTACAATTGTAGCTGATATAATT
>NW_027588416.1:0-1127 GCF_028453695.1 Augochlora pura | reverse complement strand
ACCAGGAGCTAAGGGAGATGTGTCGTTCGGATCTGATGTGAGAGGATGAGCGGACGTGAATTTAATGTGTTGTCGGTTGTGTGTGTGTTGTCGATTCTTTTAGTCATTCGACCCTTCCGCGGTCGGTGTTCGTTGACGTCGCGTCGCGGTATAGTTTGGTACGGTGTCTACCGTTGCAGTCATGATACCGGACAGTGTTAAGTTTTTCCGGCGGATGACCCGGTGTTAAGTAATTTTTGCGAAGTTTGACTTTGTCAACGACTGACTTTCGTTCGGTTGTTGCGTCGAGGATTTTGCATGGTTCGGACGCGGTCATAAAAGGACGTCTTTGAATTAGCCCTGGCGAGGTTAGAGGGCTCCGTCGTGTTGTTTCGGTCCGACGGTAGGTATCTGATTGTACGGTCGCTCGCGTTTTACTGGTCTTTGAATTAGTCGCGGTTAATTCAGCCGTTTTGAACGCATCCGTCGTCAAATCGCAAGCTACTGTAAGGTGAACGACCTTTGTTGCGAAGCAGGTAAATGCGGCAACGTGTACCTTAATAGGGATTTGGTTTCGGTAGCGTCGCTTTTTAGTATAAAGGGGACCGCGATAATCGACGCCAGTGTTCGAAAATGGTCGACTCTCGGTGACGCGTGCCGCAGGTATGTTTCCCCTCAGGTAGTCGACCGTTGGAGGATTGACTCGAAAACCCTTTATACGTTGTCGTACGATTTTTCCCGTCGCAATTCTTCCGTCGATGGGCAAATGTGTTTCGCGTACATCGCGCAATGTTGCGGTGGTGCCAGAATACTGATTTTTCACGTGTCCGTCGCGTATGATTAAATCCGTCGCGTGATGTCCCCTCGGCCGTAAGATTGGGGGACTCTGGGCGAACGGTAACGTGGGATTTTGGAGACGATCTCCCACGTGTAATATGTTTTCGGTATCGAGAAATGAGTGAGCGTTAATGTTATGTTTGAACGCGTCGTTGTATGTAGTCCGCCTTTCAAACCGACCGTCGAATTGTGTTAACTCTGTGTTGAGTAGGTGGACACCGATTGTTGTCTCGGACGTGGTAGGTTTAGAAGAATCGGTAATGACTCGATTGGTTGCATCGAACTCGTAATCGGATTTCATCGATTTGTTT
>NW_027588415.1:0-5668 GCF_028453695.1 Augochlora pura | reverse complement strand
ATTTTAATAGCACTAATAAATCGCGAACATAAATACGAAAAAAGACAAAGTTTAATAGCATTAATAAACCGTGAATATAGATACGTAAAAAGGCAAAGTTTAATAGCCTTTTATCTATTGAAAATTTTAAGAACAATAATATAGCAATTAACAAAGGTTAATAGCAAGAGAATATAGCGTTTTTCCAATTCCTGCAATTGGCTAAAAGTCTTCCGAGCATAAGACGTTCGAGATGTAAAATTATAATGCGCCATCCCACCGCGAAATGAGGTGAATAAGCCAGGATGCAGAAGTTCGGCCATTTACCTGCCGCGCAGGCAGTATATGCAAATTCTGTGACATAGTGCTTCATAAAGTGCTGCGCGCACCCCCAGCGTCGTACCCGTGGACTATTAAATGAAGGATGTGGGCGCTTTGTTCGGAAGTTTCGCGTCAATATTTCCGACAGGGTCTACCCAGTCATCGATGCGTCATCTTTCCCTGTATTCTAAGTAACCCCCGTGACGCTAGCCCCTTTTTAAAAACTTGGCAGGAGCTTCTTAAACTACCGTACAAGCTTCTTCCATTGTTAATGCATCGTTAGCTTTTTTAAAATTCGTTCGATTCAATTGAAATTGATTAAACGTAATATAGCATTTATTTTGTGAATTATTATTGCATGTTATGGTCTACAAATTTTGTAGATTTTATTTATTTACGACGAAAATAAATGGGTGAAAATTTTTATCTTGTTTTACTATGTTTTTTTTATTTTAAGACGAGAAGAATTGAGAAATTTAGTTTAGGAGTTAATACTGTGAAAAATTAATATATTCGGTATAACAGAGTTATTAAAATTCCTGAAAAATTTCTCGAAGTGCGTACATATATATGGTAAATTTTAATATTGAAGAAATGGAAGACTCGGCAGGACTAATAGCATATATTATTATTATTAGGTCCACCGGAAAATTATATCCACTAATATCATATTATTTGTGACATAATATATTTCTTAAAAATGATATTAAAAAATCGCCACAGGGCATAAGTTACGATTATATAAAATTATTAAAATAAATAATAAAAATTTGTCGTTTTCCTTCTTTTTAAGAACAAATAGAATTTTCCAGTAGACCTAATATTTTTAATGCATTACCAAGCCCTGCGTTTTCAAATTCATGCAAACATTTCAATAAATCTCAAGACAAAAAAATATATTTAAATAAAGCGGAGTATTATCGTCGACTTACAAAAACAGTCGACGAAAGGAAGAAATATTCGTTCGTACCCCGGAGTTCGTCGCGACAGCCGCGGAGAATTTTTATTTTCCATAAAGGTCCGCAGTTTAGCGATCACCGGAGAAATTCCACGCCTCATCCGTCGATGGCGCGCGTGTTTTCGCGCGTGTCGCTCGTTCTCCGCAGCAATCGAGGTTCGCCGGTGGAAAGAAAAAAAAGAGGAAGCGCCTTCTCCCTCCTCTCTTCTCCTCGTCGAACACCGAGGGGGGAAAGCGTATTCAAGGAATATTCGATGCGACGTCGGAACTCATCGGACAAGTCCCGCTGTCGTTCCGCTCTCTCTCTCTCCCTCTCTCTCTCTCTCTTTCTCGTCCCGCAATTTGTGTGCTTTATCGGCGGTGTTTTTCACCTGGCGGTGGGATGGGGAAGGAAAAACCCGGCGGGACATTATATTCCTGGAAGGGCCCCGGGTTTTCCCCCACCACCACCCCCCGCGTCTCTGTCGCCCGGAACACCGTATAATTTATGCACCCCGCGGCCGCGTTCGCAAAGCCCAAATATTTTAAAACAAGAGCAAAAGAGCAGAAAGGCGGCGAGCTTCCACCGACCACGAGGCGTACAACCGTGTGGAACATACACCTGTTTGTGGAGGTGGATCCCGCATTACCGTTCCCAGACGACAAAGGGCTCTCTCTAAGCACGACTCCTTCTTTCCGCCAGTTTCTGTCCTGCCGAGTTACCGGGGGGATATATCGTTTGCAGACGATTGTTGATGCACTTTACCCATGCCCCCTCTCCCACCCTCTTCCCTCACTGTTGTCGAGATTCGACGGGGAACACAGCGATTCTTCCGAGGATCTTCCGCTGTCTTTGATGCGACTTACGGCGACTGAAATTAGCGAGCACTGTTTCGTTCTGGATCCGCTAGGGTACCATAGATGGCATTAGTGGACCTCACAAGATGGCCGCCAGATGTGCAGTAGACTAGTGCGCCTGTCCTGTTTCGTTTGAAGCGGTTTGGAGATTCTAAATTGATTGTGGATCGAGGAGGTGAGACGCAGGTTCCAATTGGTGACTGTACCAATATATATACCTGTAAATATTGTTTATTGCATGTTAGTGGGTTGAAAGCATGACTTATATATATTGACTAGAGAGAAATAGTAGAGGCAAATAATAAATATATCGAAGATATAAAAATACGTATGTTGAAGAAATAAAATGTCTTCAGCTTAAAAATTGTTCCTCTTAAAATAAATATTCTATTGCATACAAACACCTCATTATAGTCTTGGAAATTATTAAATTAATTGCCAGAATTTAATGATCCTTGTTTCTCTTATTAATAAATTATTTCTCTTATACAGCATACCATCTCTCTTGCAAATTTATTTTATATCTTAGACTGTTGAATTAATGACCAGACACCCTTGATCAGAAAAATTGCTTCTCTTAAACAAAATACAATCGAAATTTACTTAATAAGTCTCAGAACGCCAAAGCACTGTAATTTCAAAAATTAGTTCGCGCAACCCTTTATCGTCGTGAAGCAACCGACCGCGCATCCAGCGAAAGGTCTATACGCCGGAAGCCAGTGGAGCATTTCGAGGAAAGGACACCGGCACTAAAACAGTGAGGAGATAGACATGAGTCACACGAGCCACTTTATGTCCCGGATCGTGTCACTCTTATTTTTTACTGCCATCTTTATTCCGCATAGCACCGCGGCTCTTTATGCCTCGAATTACGTCATTCTTAGTCTTTACCGCCGCCTTTATCGCGCGTAACCTATGGGAGCAACGAACATTGTTATGCAACCATCGTTGCACAATTGTAAAAGAGAATAATGCAATTAACACTTTTCTCTCGCTTGTACCGCCTCGGGATATACAAATTGTTAACTTAAATTTTTTATGGTCTTTAATTTAATATTGAAACTTCTAACGATTATGGTATTCTATAAGGATAAAAATTAGGATCCAGCAGTTGTTTTGTTTCATTTGACTTTTACCCCCGATTGATAGCCTTCTGAATCGGTTGTCATGGTAATCAAAAATTTGATACCAATTATTGACATAAACGTGTTAGACTTTGCCACCGTAAGCTTCAATATTATTTTACAATTTTTTTAGATATTTTTCTTTCGCAATAAATAAATAAAATCAAAATAGAGAGGAAAATTTAATATTGAGCTAAATTTTCACGACACAATAAATAACGAAAAACATAAATTCATCAAAGCGAGGGCAAAGAAAGCACTGCAGTAGTATTATCGTCGTAATGACGATCATTCGCTTGCGCATAGTCGTCGTAATCGATCTTTAATCGCCGCGTTACCCGCGGCATTGTGAACGACTCCGCGTTGTTCCGGCCGAAAAAATCGGTGAAATATTCCCGCGGGAATTTCTATAATCGGCCCGGGCGAGAAGGCATTCAGCGCCGGACAGATTTTATTAATCGACGAAGTTGCCCCGGCGAGTTAAAAAGTCAGCGACGCTATTAATCCCGCGCCTTGTCTCCTCGTTCTACCATTTTTACGATGCAACAGTTCGCGGGACGGTGTCGCTCCTTCCAACCGAGCGGAAAACTTTTTCCGCGTGAAAGACAAAACGAGGAGGAGGAGGGGGTGGAGGTGGGCGAGCAAAGCACGGGAAAAGAAGTGAAAAGGGAAAGGGAAAGAGACGGGAGAGAACGCCGGGGAAACAGAGAGAAAGAGCGGCGTCGCGGCCCTAAATCAGGCTAGTCCGCGCGGCGGCTTGCTCGCTCGCTCGCGCGCGCGCGCGCTTCGAGCGCCCGCTGCTCCCGGGCCAGTCAGTTTGCAGAAAATCCGCCATTGTTTTCACTTTAGCCGGGCCGTTTTAAGCGTGGCCCGCGTAATAAATATTCGCACTCTCCCGCAGGATTACGCCCGGCAGGAATAATATTCCTCTTTGTGCATGTCCGCTCCTTTGTTACGGCCTTTCGCGGATGTCGACGGCGGTTGACGTCGTTGTCGAGGTAACGAAGCGCCTTTAGAAATCGTCCTCTTTGTTTCCCGGCTAACCTTTGGCGAAATTTCAGGCCCCCTCTCCCTCTCCCTCTCTCCTACCCAACGCCACCGCACCCTTTACGCCACTCTCTCTCTCTCCTCTCTTTCTCCTTTACCCCGCCGCAACGAAAACGCGCGCGCTGATAACGCGTTGAATTATTGCATTAAGCGGCCTGCCGCTGTATTACACCGCCGACTTTCCGCGCCGTTTTCGTGCAAGTCCGCCCGCGCATGATTCGCTGCGCAAACTTTTCCCGCGGGCCTTTGTCCGCGGCCGCGGTGCCAACAAAGTGGCGTGATTTTTAGCGGTTGCTGCTTCTTTGATATACCGGCAAATATTGTTCGCAACTCCACTTATATACGATGAGTTAAAAAAGTATGTATAAGATATATGAGATATTTCGTGCAATTAGTTTTTTTGCAACAAGTTTATACAAACAAATGGTACAGAAACGAAAACTATTTCGATTAATGGTTTACTAAGTACAAAGATAATGTGCAAACGAAGAATCGATTATCGTTTCGCTGTTTGTTTATCCAGGTGTTGGAATACTGTTCGTTGCTATTTTGAGTGCGAAGGTTGCGAGGATTGTTTAAACTTTCGCGTTAAAAGAGGCCTGATGCTTGTCACTTTTTAAATTCTTTTCGAAAGGCTTTTCAAGGTTCTATAATTGGTATCTTAAAAGTTCAATTTTACAATTTTCTATTTAAAAATTTAAACCGAATAATATAACCACAGTATAATAAAAATATTACCTGTGCTATATTAAACTAGAAAATTTTAATTTCGCGCGCAGCTTTCGAGTTCTCAGAGCGCCGTGTCGACAGCGTTAATCCCTGGAAGGTTTCGCGTTACTCGCGAGGGTTCGAATGACTTTCGCCAGGCGTTAATCCGGGATCGAACTAGAGACGAGGGAAAGTATATTGCTTGGAGAAGTAGCCGGGACGTACTTAAAACTAAATGCAAAAGTCGAGCGCCGAAGGATACCGGACGAAATTGAAAGGCGACGAAAGCGGCGCAGAGCTGAGAGATACCGTCGAGAAGCGGAAGAAGAATTTCGCGTCGCGGTGGTATCGGCTACCGCGGCTCCCCACCCTCGTTAAACAAGGGATCCCCGTAATGAAACCGCAACTCGCGTAATAAGTTCTCCCCGTGTCCCGCGCCGTCGTTACTAATTCCGCGCCTTCGGGCTCGCGAACGCGATGTAAATGAATGCAAATTGATCGTTCCGGATCTAGTCGTTTCTCTTTCTTGGAAAATTTTCTTTCGGGATCACAAAGCCGTCCGCCACGGGCCCTCCCTCTCTCTCTCCACCCTCCCTCCCTCCACCTCCCCTGGAAGCCGCCGCTCGCAAACGGCCTTCTCCGCGACCGTGGAAATCCGCTCGCAAATAAACGAGTCACGCCCAGCCATTTGTAC
>NW_027588414.1:0-1127 GCF_028453695.1 Augochlora pura | reverse complement strand
GCGGATTGCATTTCGGCAAACGAAAAAGTTACTTGAAATAGCCTCAGCTACCCCCCATTTCCCGGAGTTACAATAATTGAGAAACACCCTGTATAGGCAATAAGCATTCCAAAGGCATATGTCAATTAAGTGAAAAAAATTGTTTGTACCATTTCAATGCTTTGCGTTCTGAATGAATGGTGCTGATGACCATATCTGTTTTATCAACAGCTCCCATTAATTTATTATAATCAACAACGCACTTTGGCTCCATAATCATTTCTCGAGTCCGATAATGACGTTTCGTTTCAACGAATTCTTCGCTATGGAAAGAAGATAGCATGTATACTTCTCTGTTAGCACACCATCTCATCGCTAATAAATACTTCGAGGAGCGAAAACTCGCTTCACCAGTTTTTAATTTATTTTGGATAATTGGCATGCCTTTTCGCCTTTTACGTACCGTTCCACAAGCGTTAGCTTGATTATGATGTAAAAGAATAAAAAGTGCGGGGCTTGTATACCAATTGTCTACGTATAACGCATGGCCTTTGCCTAAATAAGGTTTTAGTAATTCCATTACTATGTTTCCTGACTTCCCAATAAATTCATTTACATAGTCTACAGTGGTTAATAAGCCATTATAAATAATGAAATCCTACACTGTTAGAGTTATGGGAATATATTTACTTAAATGTATATATGAATAAAAGTTTGTACATGCGTCTATAATACATCCGGCGAAACTGTCAATTGATCACGACGCACGCTCAGTACACACATATCCCACAATTTCCCTCTCAAGACGCACGCGGATTGCAAACACATACCTTCAAGACGAACGCGAAACAATCTCCCTTATATTCATTTCTCCCATACAAAAATAATGCTTGTCCTTTGACAACGGTTTGGTGAGCACATCCGCAGGCATACTACCCATCTCTTATAAAATGATCGCATTCTTTGATAAAAATTGCGCTCCCTTATTGTCGTTATAAATCATGAGACGCGGTAGCGTCTCGCGCCAAGTAGTTGAGTTAAAGCTATAGCGCGCGCGACGCTGCCAAGGATAACTATCTTTGACTAGAACGGCCGAAAATTTCAATTGCGATTTATTCTTTTCAACCGCATTGTATTTAATTTTAACG
>NW_027588413.1:404-1127 GCF_028453695.1 Augochlora pura | reverse complement strand
GGTATGGCTGGCCATCTGTGAGTTTTTCAGCAATTCGTTTTAAATGCATTTAGGATTATTACAGTCGTTAGCGGGCCGGTCCGCAGCCAACATGTGGCAAATAAAGTAAATAGATTTCAGGATGATGAAGGTAATGCCATCATTTAGTCTCACAGATCCATGAAGCCCCGCCATAAAGTCCCAAGACTAAGGAAAGGGACTCGGGCGTCAGGTATCGGCATCAGCGATCCTGGCCAGCTGAACTTTCAAATCATTGCCAAAAACATCCGTCCACCCCCGAGTGCACGCGGCCCGTCTAGTCATCGCCACCATAGACAACGTGCTTCGAGCACATTGGAAGGGATGACTAGGTTTTCCCGCCACTCTGGAAAGGGGGGGGGGGGGCGCGTAAGACCCAAAGAAGGGTTGCTTCGACAGAACAGATTCAAACACAGAAAGGTACAGACCTTGGAGCAGAATAGATTCAGTCACAAAACAGAAAGGTACAGACCTTGATACAGAATAGATTCAGTCACAAGACAGAAAAGGTACAGACCTTGAGGCAGAATAGATTCAGTCACAAGACAGAAAGGTACAGACCTTGAGGAGAACAGTACAGATTCAGACAGTTCAGTACAGAGATAGACAGAATACGTAACGGTTAGGTTACGTGTTACAATTAGGAACAGTTTTTAGTCCCACACACAGTGGGTGGTCCTTCGAGTATAGTAATAGGCACCAAGT
>NW_027588413.1:0-304 GCF_028453695.1 Augochlora pura | reverse complement strand
GGTATGGCTGGCCATCTGTGAGTTTTTCAGCAATTCGTTTTAAATGCATTTAGGATTATTACAGTCGTTAGCGGGCCGGTCCGCAGCCAACATGTGGCAAATAAAGTAAATAGATTTCAGGATGATGAAGGTAATGCCATCATTTAGTCTCACAGATCCATGAAGCCCCGCCATAAAGTCCCAAGACTAAGGAAAGGGACTCGGGCGTCAGGTATCGGCATCAGCGATCCTGGCCAGCTGAACTTTCAAATCATTGCCAAAAACATCCGTCCACCCCCGAGTGCACGCGGCCCGTCTAGTCATC
>NW_027588412.1:0-1128 GCF_028453695.1 Augochlora pura | reverse complement strand
TGTCGACCTGAAAGATATTGAAAAATATTGAAAATCGTGGGTGAACCTATGACTCTTTCACTCGAAATATTGTTAAGCTTTGAACTATAGTAACTCTGTTATAAAACACCCTACAATAATAAAAATCAGCGCGTTTTGTAGAGCAAAGTCTCCTCTTTAGTTTGCCCTAGCCGTTTGTTAACTGGACCCTTCGGAAGCACCGAAAACGATCGGAATGCCAGGAGGCCAAAATCGGCCCGTGAGGTCCGATTTAAATAGGCTGTAATTTCTATATTCATTTTCAAGAAGCTGTATCTTTTTTTCCAAAAATGGTAAAACAATTTGGCTTAGCCGGTTTTATAGGGTAAAGTCTCTAATTTAATATGTACTAACTGATTTTTACTGTCAAAAGTTGTATGAAATGTAAAAAATACGTATGTGGAAAATGTGCAATACAAATGCTGTAATTTGTAAAAAATGTGATGAAAGGTAAATAAAACTTTCTAAATAGAAAATCGGGGAACGGGTTTTTATCGTAGCACTAGAAAAATATTTTCTTTACTATCCAATTGGCTAAAATCTCTTTCTATATCAAGATACATATGTTTTTTTTTTTTAGCGGGCATTTGGCCGTTCATGGTAGGAGTAGTTATACATGAAATGTCGGTTGACTTAGTGTTATTAATATTTGTGAAATTTTTAGAAATTAATAGGAAATTCATGAAATCCTTGTTCGTTACTTTGAACGCGGCTCAAAGCCGGAAGGAGAATCTCCTCCTTTCGTCGCGCCCCGGGAGTGAGATGGGCTTCAGTCAGCTGAATCGCGCGCGCGCCTAGCATTTTTCATTAATAACTCGTTAACAAAACCGCGGATTGCATTTTAGCAAAGGAAAAGGTTACTTGAAATGACCTCAGGAAGCCCTTATTTCCCGGAGTACCATATGTATAATTTTGGTACACCCTGTATCGCCAGAAGTTCGGCGATAATCAAGAGACATATGCGACACTCCCCCTGGGTGATGTTCAGAAATTTACAGTTAGAGAGTATGCCGACTCCATTAATGAACCTCTTAAATCAATTGAGCTCAAACGAATTATATGATTCAGGAAGCACGGAACAAATATAAATTCCGAAAAAGGACTAGATTA
>NW_027588411.1:0-1128 GCF_028453695.1 Augochlora pura | reverse complement strand
CGCGTTGCCTCGTTCAGCGGCGCTACTCCCGCGGAACGGACTGCCGTGGCATGCCGTAGCGAAAGGGTTAATGTCTTCGTATGAAAGAAGAGAAGAAGAAGAAGTGGATTAATATAATGAAACTAGTCATAAAACAAGAAATAGTTCAATATTTGTTTAAAGTATGACTTCGTTCAAAACAGTCGCCTTTGTGTAGCGAAACATTGCAAACTTTACAGACAAAATATGTTCTACTTCTTTCACTTCGAACCGCACAAATTTTACATTGTCTTTGAGAATAGCAAACGACTAAATAACAAACTGCTAACTATTAACTCTTTAGTTCGACTTTGAAAAACATAACAAATGACTGTGTGTATATATAATGATAATGTTTATCACCATGGAAAACAAATAATAGGCTATCAGTCGGCAAGCGTTGACGACAAAAAGCCTATTAACCCTTTTTGCACTCGAGCGGTGACTTCGAGGCACCAATACAATTCGTCTGTCACATTCCAAAATGATCTTTATACTAACAAAGTCAGCATTTAACCCTTGACTACGAAAGACGTATATATACGTCCTCGCGAACTTAACAATATACATAATAACAATATAATACCATCTTTGCATTTTGTGGATTGCAACGTCATCGCTGTTGCATCGCCTTATCGTTGCGTTAAACATTGTGTTTATTAAATGAAACTTGTTATTCATTATAAATAGCGAATTTCTCTTTTTACGATTATCCTTAAAACAATCTGCGTCAGCAAGTCCTAGCGATTAATTTGTTTATCCCGCTTCGTTTGTATTGTTATATCCAAGATTACGCCGCAGTCAAAGGGTTAGTAAGTTGTTAAGGTTATGTTATGTTATTACGTATCACAAGAATTAATTATATATAAATTATTTTAGATTTACAATTAATACGGCTTTGAATGCAAAGGGTTAATTTATTCTCCACTTTGAACACCTTATCACCGCAAATAAATTGAACGAAACAGGACTAAATTAATCCTTTGCACTCGAGTGATGACTCTGAGGCACCTTTAGAATTGCTCTATCCTGTTCCAAAATCATTTTTATAGCAACAAAGTTTAGTTTTAAAAAAATTGATAAAACTACTGGTACGAGTCACAAGAGTTA
>NW_027588410.1:781-1128 GCF_028453695.1 Augochlora pura | reverse complement strand
GCGAGACTCAAAAACGAGCCAGAGCAGAAGGCTCAGACTCGTGGGTGTCGCGACGCGAGCAACGTTGCGCAAGTCTCGGAGCCTCGCACACCTCGATATTCGACGGTTTATCAATTGGAATGAGGATCGAAAGATAACACCCCCACTTGCGCCCCGTTGAACCCTTCCCCCCTGCGCCCGCCCCCCGCACTAAGTACGGGGTTTATGGACGACTTACATGTCAAAAGACGAAGGAGAAGTGAACCCCGTTGCAGGAGGACGCTACCTTTGGACACCCACGCCGCATGATACCCCGCCGAACAAGAGATCTGCGGGACTCCGAGAGATTGCGCAAGCGGGACTACCAT
>NW_027588410.1:0-681 GCF_028453695.1 Augochlora pura | reverse complement strand
TGAACCCCGTTGCAGGAGGACGCTACCTTTGGACACCCACGCCGCATGATACCCCGACGAACAAGAGATCTACGGGACTCCGAGAGATTGCGCAAGCGGGACTACCATAATAAATGGTACGAAAGTTAAGAACGAGTTGCGAACAAGCGAAGCTCCGGCAATAATACTCGACATATTTTTAGCGATTCGGGTATCTCGGGGACGCTACACCCCGTGCCCCCCACGGGGCATGCCCCGTGGGACGGAGGCCCCTGAGCGATCTTAATACTACTTAAATAAGACGCACTTATTAACCCCCTGCCGTACCATTTTCTTTACAATTCCTGTGATTTAAATCTTGTCCATCACTCTGAATTCTTAGAAGAAAAATTAATTACATCTACTTTAATATTTAAATATTACTAACAAGAGTATAATATGTTATTGTTACAAATCTCCATCGCAAGTACGGCAAGGAGTTAATAAATCACACGCATTACTCGGCGAACGATGATCCCACGGTGAATGATGATCCCACGACGAATGATGAGGGAACAAGGAATCTAACACCAGCACACGAGTGCCAAGCTAACCTGCACACGAGTGCAATTTGAAGAGGAAATCCAACGCTGTACAACCGAATCATATCGGAAAACGAACCAACGATGAAGAACCAACGATGACGAACCAAACGAAATCTAA
>NW_027588409.1:0-1128 GCF_028453695.1 Augochlora pura | reverse complement strand
TTTTTCGCGCAAACGGTCAACGATTCTCTTTGAATCAAAAGAAAAAAGCTGGTGCTCTTAAAGCTTCCACGATAAACTGCGCCGAAAATAATTAGCCACGATTTCGCAAACAGGTAGCAACAAACTGCAAATGTATAAACGTTGGAATAAGAAGAACTCGAGCGATGATATAATAATTACGATCATCTACTTTCCATCTAATTTAGCCAATGTTCTGGCGATACAGAAAACATAACTTCTTCCGTATTACAAATAATTATTGCCACTTTTTTATTGAAAAATTCGTTTCCCGTAAAAGAAACTGTTCAAATTATTTATGGAAGTCCGAACAATAATTCTCTTAGTATTCATCGAATGTTTCGACTGTGGCTTTGATTTATGATAATAATTTTCTTTGTTCGATCTTAATTAATCAGTCAATTGATACCTGCTTGTGTTCATAATTCATTTTGACGGTCATTTCTTCATTTTTACACACGAAGAATAATTCATAGTAATAATTCTAAAGAATAAGTCATGTTTAAATCGACGGCTTGTTTGTTAAAAGATAAATGAAGAAGTAGTGAAACTGCGTTTAAAAATTTTGAAACAGGCATCTCAAACAGATAATTTAAAAGTAGATTATGGATTTTAATGCAATTACAATATGTGAACATTTTTCAAATGGAAGGAAACATATGAATTAACAAGGTTAACTACATTTTTAATTTCTTTTTACAATAAGTAGTAGTTGACGCATATAACTGTAGCGGCACACGGCCGGCAACCGTAATAACTATTCGAGCTGTCCGCTTGCAGATGCCAAGGATTTGGCGAAAAAACCTTCCTTGACGTTTGCAGGTACGGAAATTACTTTATTTCTTTATTTCTTTATTACTTGCGCGTGCACAGCAGACCTAGCTGAGGAAATGCCGCCGGCCGCGTACCGCTGCCTGGCCGAACGGTCAGCGCGGTACCAGGATGACGTGAGCGATATCCTTCGCCCCCACCAAAAAAAGGCTACGCCTTGTTTGGAACTTAATATAAATAGCGAGAGCCAGAGACATGGCGACTAATATATACAGAGTGTTTCTCAATTATTGTAACTCCGGGAAATGGGGGGTAGCTGAGGCTATTTCAAGTAACTTT
>NW_027588408.1:0-1128 GCF_028453695.1 Augochlora pura | reverse complement strand
TGAACTCGAGTAGGCGAACACGCTCGGGGATATCCTGCGCGCAGCGCCGTGCTTCCACAAATATTTCTCAATGTAACAGCTTCAGAAATAATAAGAAATAGTGTATGAAAATATTTACGAAAATCAGGCGTCGATGGCATATTGTTCGCAAGATATTAATAAGTATTCGATCTGGATGATTTTCGGGTCTGCTGGTTTTCGTTGTTATGCGTGTTTCAATGTTTCAATATTATGTTTAAATATTTGAATATTTTAATATTCCGATATTTCAATATCTCAATATCTGAATATATCACTATTCCAATAACTCAGCATTTCAATATTATACTATCATATGCAATATTTACATTCAATTACTATATTACATTCAATATTATATTTCAACATTACACAATATCTTAACATTATATTTCAACCTTGCAATATATTTCAATATTTCAATATTTCAATTTTATATTTGACTATTTCAATATCCCAATATCCGAATATTCCAAGTTTTCAGTGTTTGACTATTATACTATTATATTCATTATCTAAACACAATTAATATTTTATATTCAAAATAGTAAATTATAATATTATATTTCACCACTAGAAGATACGATTTTTAAATTTCTAAAAGAGTTTTGATAGATTAGACGATTATTATTTAAATATCATATAGAAACGAGCAACAAATATTTCAATGTAACAGGTTGATAAATAAGAAGAAACAATGTATGAAAATATTTGCAAAAATCAAGAACTAATAACATATTGTTCCCAAGGCATTAACAAGTATTCAATCTGGAAGACTTTAGGATATGTTGTAATTTATTACTAATATCCACGCATAGAAGGTTGCAGAATTTCTTTAAATCTTTGTCAATTTTTTCCGTGCAATAGTTTAAATGGCATGAGTTCGATGAAACAATAAACACATCCGTTTTCAATTTATAATTCAAACGAGCAGAAAACCATTTATCAATGACATCCAGATTTCTCATCGCTAATCAAATAACAAATTAGAAGCGAAAATGCAACCAGAGGCAGCAACACTTATTACAACAATATAGTAGAAGGTTCGAGGAATAATTTTCAATCGAGATCTCAACAGGCGTGTCACCATTTTCGAAAAAAGTTAATTTA
>NW_027588407.1:0-1128 GCF_028453695.1 Augochlora pura | reverse complement strand
TACGAGACTCCGAGAGATTGCGCAAGCAGGACCACCATGGTTGGACCGAAAATTGACAACGAATGTTGAACGAGCAAAGCTAAGGCAATAATACTCGACATACTTTTAGCGATTCGGGTAACTCGGGGACGCTACACCCCGTGCCCCCCACGGGACATGCCCCGTGGGACGGAGGCCCCTGAGTGATCTTAATACTACTTAAATAAGACGCAATAATTAACAAGTCGCACGCATCCCACGGCGGATGATGTTCCCAAGGCGAATGGTGATCCCAATTCGGATGATGTTCCCAAGATGGATGATGATCCCACGGCGGATGATGATCCTACGGCAGATGACCTGAAATAATCTGAAAAAAATTATTAGTTAATTAGAACATATAAAAAATGACGATACGAAAAAAGAAATACAACACCAGCACACGAGTGCCAAACTAACCCGCACACGAGTGCAATTTGAAGAAAAAGTCCAACAATGAACATCCAAATGACATGAGAAACTGAACCAACATTGGAAAATCAAACGAAATCTAAAGAAATTAAATCGAGAATCCCAACGATCTATAGGCGCTTCGGGTACTTCGGGGACGCTACCCCCCGTACTCACTCACGGGCCCCTCCCATGAACGAGCCCCTGAAGGAACTCCGATCGGAGGAATACTAAATTCGATAATCTTGGAAGGAAAAATTATTCCCAATACAGAATTATAGTATTAAAATTACGCATCCAACGATGAACGAGACGATGATATTCCTCAATATAAGCCTAATTTGTGCAACGTAAAACGCACGTATGCGTCCTACGGCTAATATAAATTAATAACTAACGCACTCCTTAATAAATAACGCAACGCTCACACCCTTCGATGAAATTTCTGAAATTTTGTAGAATGTTTCTTCCTCTTCATTTGCTAAAAGTTTCTATGGGGTTAAGTAAAATAAAATACATATAAGTAAAAATAAAAAGTACATAAAAATTAGAAATGAGAAACGCACACAAGAATACCATATTTTACGTAATACTTAAAAGTACTCATTACCACTTCACAGCCATTAGCTCGATGTAATTGTCGATTTCGAATCAGATGCAAACGAATTTACAGCTGATTAGAAATCGGCAATTACATCG
>NW_027588406.1:0-1129 GCF_028453695.1 Augochlora pura | reverse complement strand
CCCAGAGACACGTGATTCTAGAGAACAATTACTACCGTCTACGTATTTGTCAATGCAGTAATCACTCCCGCATTGAACAATGAAACGTACTTCTACGCTTTGCCAGAACGATTACTGTTATCATTCGTCGGACCTCTCGTTGTTAACTGCCATCGAGGATGATTTATCGCACCGTGAATTTTTCACCGTTTCCACGATTAAGCAGACATCTGTGTTATCTGTTAACCGGTTGATTCTCCAACCATTGCGATTAAAGGCTAGTTCAAAATGACGGACGCTGTCTGCAGACCGTCTAGACGCATTGTCGACAATCGAAGACGCCACTGAACTGTCTGCACGTAATTAGTTACTCCGATCACGTCGCTGATCGCACTCTCGGTTTATGGTGCACATACACGAACGACGAAACCAATAACATTCATTCGCGGATCAAATGTATTCCTATCGTTTTGAAAGCGGGCGTTGCGTCGCGCCATTTACGGCGCCAACGAACACAGCTTCATCGAACGTTTAATTAGCATCGGGCATTTAATTTATCCACCGAGTAGATCGGAGTAAGAAATCAAAGCGGGCCCGAGTGTTCCCCCGCGGGTTCAGCGATCCTGTGAAACAACGATTCGTATGAATTGTCGGTGACAGCGGTGTCCGGTAGGCAGGGTTCGAAATTAAAAAATTATTAATTGTGTGTATCAGGAGGGGGGACGCGCCGCGGGTGACTGCCGGGCAAAGGAAACACGGTGGATAACGAACGTCAGGTTAGATTAGCGTCTCCCGTGGATTTCCATCGGATCGGTTGCTTATCGCGCAGACGATCGTCGTGATCTCAGGAGGTTTTTACCTCGGAACCCATGAACGAATCCGAGCGTGAAGCCGCGAACTCCGTGGATGCCCGCAGGTGGCCCTATCTCTCTGTCTTCATCTCTTCGTGGCTTCACCGTTTTATAGATGCTCCGGGGTAATGAGAACCGCGCGGGCGCACCCGAAAGTCGTGAAAACGTGGCCGAAACGCATTTCCCGTAACTCACACCTTTTACGCCGTCCCGTCGAATTGTAGCTTGCGATGTTTTCCACTCCCGCTGGACTCGTCAGAGAACTTTTAAAAAGCCGATAAACGCCATCGAATCATTTG
>NW_027588405.1:0-1129 GCF_028453695.1 Augochlora pura | reverse complement strand
ATATTGTAACCGGGCTGGCTACATATTGTCTCTAGGCGAGCGGAACGGCGACGAGAAGTGTGTGTGTGTGCGTGTGTGTGGTGCAACGCGTGATCTCCCTTCTCCAGCGCCGAAGATGCGTGCGCATCGATCCCCACTCGATTGCGATCGAAGGAGGTCGATGCGAGAACAGATTTCGGCACTCTGCGTTTGGAAGCGATAGAAATCAAGTTGAGAGATCTTCAGCCGTGCGAGAAACGTTGTAATTAGCGGGTCAAACCGACCAAACGAGACAAGGCAAACCGACCTGTCCGTTTCCTAGTTGCAAGCGCCCCAAAACCGGGGAGTCGTGAACGTAAAACCGCGTCACGGCACAGTACGCGCGTTGATCATCGAAGAATTCTCGCGACCACGTAGTTGTCATTTCATTTCATTAATTAATCGAACCATTCGGGAGGCCGACGCTCAATAGAAGCGGACGACTGTTCTTGGGTAGGTCTTACTGAACTGGCTCGGGACGGTGCCGAATAGGCGCCCGAACTTTCTGAAGCCGTTTGACCTTCTCGCGAGCATAGATCGCTGGTGCATCAAGGGCAATCCTGTGGGCGCACCCCGGGAGGAAACTTGCTACATTCAGTGGTGCGCGGAAAACACGACCGGATAACGCCTTCCTTCGATTCGTAAACGACGGGCCCCTCCGTGCCATCGTGAAGAATCGGGCGGATTATTGGTGGCCTATGCTGAGTTGATCGTTTGTCTAACGAACATCGACTCCGTGTAGGCAATCCTCAGTCGTCGCGTCGCGTCATCAGAAAGCCAGGTTATCAGCCTATCATCTTCGTGCTTTAAAATAGCGTTGCTGCTTCCAGACGCGGAGACGCATGCACTGCACGCACCGCGTCTGTTCGCCGTCATTTCAGTATCAAAATTGTACTCCCCGCAAGCATAATTGCGATGTATCGCCGTATTGAAGAATCGACCTCGCCGTCATTTCAGTGTAAAAGTTGTACGCCCCGCAAGCATAATTGCGACGTATCGCGAAAACACCGCGCCGTATCAAAGTACCGACCTCGCCGTAAATTTGTAAACACCGTTCACCCGCTGACGACCCGTATTTAGCCGAGATGTCAGCATTCCGCGTATTTTCGTT
>NW_027588404.1:0-5672 GCF_028453695.1 Augochlora pura | reverse complement strand
CGGGCTGATCTCGACGCCCGTTTCGAAGGGTAAAGCCTCCCCTTTACGATGACTCCTTCGATTTTGACGCGCGATTTTTTCTTTTCGTCATTTCATCGAGCCCTGAATGGGCGGCGGCCTTTCGAGGGCTTCCGAGGGCTTTTAAGCTTGTTCCACGTTTCCGTTCCATAGAGCGACCGGGGCAAAAAAAGAATCGCAAGTTTCGAGGGGTCGCGCCGTGAAGGGGAAACTTTGATCTTCGAATCCGCGACACGGTGTGTATCGGTGAAATCTGTTTATTCGCGTAAAAATCATTTTTCCGCGCTTTTACGGACGTTCCCGTTCGCTCGCCGGTGGTTCCGAGCGAATTATCCGTGTATTCAAGCACCGTCAAATAGAATCGGACATTGTCGAGAGAAACGACGAACGCGACGAATCGCGAAAGTAGACGCGCCCGAGCTTTTCGCAATGATCCACGGAGTTCGTCCTTGTACGACTTCTCTTCGCGAAATTACAGAGGCGGTGGTTCATACCTTGACTGGCGTGGTCGGTGCCTTTGGCTTCGCCGACGCGTTGTTTGTTTTTTCGCGGCCCGTTGTTTGCACAATATCGCGGCCGGAGAACCGGAAACACGGTTTTTAAAAAACAAGTCCGGAATATTTTTCGTCACGGGATCTGCGCGCGCGCGGTTTTCCGTGGACACGAAAATCTGCTGGCTTTCGATTAACGATATTAATGCAGAATTAATGCGGCGCGCGCGCGTTTAGGGCCGCGGCAACGTGCGAACCCTGCGCGAGACGGGTATTCGCGGTAATGCACTTCGACCGACTTCTATAATTACAATGTGACCGAGAAACATTTCGCTCGGCAATCAATAACCCGGGCTGCGCCGAATTGGAGTGACACGATTGTTTGATTAAGCCACAATTGGAATAAAAAAAGGGTGTTTCAATGAGGACGTTGATCAGCCGGCCATTATTGAAAATTTCCCCCGGGGGCCACGGAAATAATCGAATGACGGAGGCATTTAATATTTCTGCGACGATTCTTGGTAATTGAACGGTTTTGGTGCATTTAGAAATGTTTACTTTGCAAAAAGAATTGATATTCCTGGAATTTGTGCTTCAATCATTTTTTAGCCCGACAAAAATGTCTGAATAAAGTTAGATCGATTTTATAGTATTTTGATATTAATCCTAAGATCATGCAAGTAGTCCAACTTAAAGTAATGTAATTATAAGTTTTATTTTAGTAATCTAATGTAATGATAATAAGTCGTCTTCTAGTAGTCCAACTTAAATATAATTTAATTTAAGATTAATCTAAGAGTCCAATTTAACTTAAATTTAATCTAAAATTGTAATTTAATTCAGTTTAATCCAAAAGTCTAATTTAATTTATATTTTATCTGAAAATGTATATTAATTTAAGTTTAATGTAAAGGTCTAATATAATTTAAGTTTATTCTAAAGTTCTAATTCAATTTAAGTTAAAACTAAAATTCTAATTCAATTCAAGTTAAATTTAAAATTCTAATTCAATTCAAGTTATAACTAAAATTCTAATTCAATTCAAGTTAAAACTAAAGTTCTAATTCAATTCAAGTTAAATCTAAAGTTCTAATTCAATTCAAGTTAAAACTGAAATTCTAATTCAATTCAAATTAAAACTAAAGTTCTAATTCAATTCAAGTTAAATCTAAAGTTCTAATTCAATTCAAGTTAAAACTAAAATTCTAATTTAATCTAAGTTTAATCTAAAAGTCTACTTCAATTTATACTGAATCTAAAAGTCTAATCTAATCTACCTTTAACCTTGTAGTCAAATGTAATCTAATTGCAGGAACAACTTCATATAAGTCTAACCCAATAGCCCAGTTTAATCTAAGATTAGCTCAGTAGCCTAGTGCAATCCATGTCCAACCTAGTGCACCAACTTAATCTGATCTCAATTTTTTTTTCCCGTTACAACGCGGACCGTATTCGTAACAGTGACGTTGCAACGAAAATGTTCATCCATTTCAATGTCTCAAATGTCATAGAATATGACACGAGCAGAAATTGTTGACCTATCGAATATGTGTCAGTACAGATTTCTTGACAAAATATCAATAACAACCGATTCAAACATTTCTGTGCAATACCTGCTAGAGAATGGTACATATTTAAACAATATATTTCAATATACTCTAGTTAAAAACAGTAAACTTTATTGTTACAACTATAAAGTGTAAAGATTCGATGTAACATGTTTTTGGTTTTTTAATATTTTTATAAAATTATGCTTTATAGTCGTGTCCAATATTTTCTCAATATTTATTCGAAATCGAATGACATTTTTAATCTATTGTGCATAGTTATACGTAAGAAATATTCGATTAATAAAATTTTATTGCTTAAAGTAACGAAATCGGTAAAACAAGCGAAAATGGTACGCGAGTTTTCTCTATAAATTATTTTCTCGAAATTAGAAACCGTGATGCAATTCAATGGGTTGAAAGAACTGGATGATATGAAATAAGTATGGACACGATGCGGTAATATTTTCAGACTCTATCATTAGGTGCACACTCCGCATGCAACTTTCTCCCTAATGACATCTCCGGCGGGCTGGTTTTACGTGACTGGAAACATGATTTACGACGGAAGACCACGGAAATTTAAAACACATATTTGATTCTTCCGGCGCGGAGACGTTTTAATGGGAATCTGACGACAGGACGAGATATAGGAAACATCTTATGGTCTCTCTATAGAGCTAACGTTCTAATATGCAAATGCAAAGAAAACATTGCGGAGAACTATAGCGAAATTATGGCAGAGGAATCGTTTTCTCTAAATCAATCTCAACGATCGTATCCTGTCTCTAAATCTTCTTTTTATTTCATTTTATGCTTCGAATTAACAAAATAAATGATTTGAATTCACAAAATAAAATATATGAATTTATATTCTAGATTATCATAATAACGTTTTCTATTTTCTGTTATAGATTGGCAAAATAAAGTATTCGATTTAATTTCTTCTACTATTAAAATAGAATATTCGAAGTTATATTTTATATTATCCAAATAAAATATTTGATATTGTATTTTAGATTATTAACATAACATAATTGATATTATATCTTAGGTTATCAAAATGACTTATTTGTCGGTGTCTTAGATCGCTAAAAAGTAAATATTAGATATACAAAAAAAATTTAATTTCCAATTTAAAATTCCATTTCATTCCAACCATAAATAATCTATTATTTAAACCATTACCCGAGTCGCCGTTTTTTCATAAATATATTCCAGCACCCCGTGCTCTAATTAATCGATTCCAGCTCGACGAGCGGACTAAGCCAAAAATAAGTGGATAGAAAAAAAAAGAGATTCGAAGTTCAGGGCATCATCGTCGATCAGCTCGGCGGCCGTGGCGTCGCGATAGGCGATGATGCGAGTCCTCGCGCTCCGCGGTTCTGTCATACGAAAAATCGACAACCAGATGCCAGAAAGGGGGAAAAAAAACAAGCCGTGGAATCGCGGCGCCCGAAGAATTAACGAGGCACTTGCCCCTATCGCGAATTATTTAGTCCGCCGCCAGCCGGCGGGATCGTCGAGTGGCCACGCTCGAATAAGTAATCGAGCGAACAGGGTATCGGCTATCGATACCGTTTTAGAAAATCCCCGTCTGGCTAATTAGAGGTTGTTCCCTGGCGTTATTACTTGCGGCGGCTGAACAACATTTTTTTCCTTCTTCGCCGCCGCGAACGCGAAAATACAGATCGAATGGAAAGAGGGAGGCCTCCGCTTCGTCGGCTTCGATTTGGCCGGCAAAGCGCGCGTTTCAGCTAAATATCGAACAAGACACCGGGCGGGGGTGAGATCTTAACGAGCACGGCGTAACGCTCGCGGATGGAAATATATTAAATGACGTAGCGCGGCGTCGCGCTTCTCGGCGGAAGTAACTTCTTAACTTCTAATTAACTCTTAATTGCCCTTTTACACCGGAGCCGCTCGCTTAATTAATTCAACATTCGCGAATTCTTCCGGGCGTTCCGCGTCCGCGGACTTCTTTCCGTCTTGAACGCCGGCTTCGATTTCTTGATCAGCCTTGGGTTTCGTTGAGGAACGCGCAATAAATATACCAGCGCGAATTACAAGTTTAAACTATTAAATTAATAGAAAGAAAGGGGAGTGTTTCACGCGCTTGAATTTTGATTATTCTCGACCGAAGAAGATAATTCAAGATTGATCGAAATGTTTACGGTGCTTCTGCGGCTAACAATCGTTTTAAACAATTTTCATTTTGCATAAAGATCCTCGGAATAATTACTAGTGGACTGAGGATCTTTATGCTATTAGAGATTATTAAAAAAATAAATTGATAAGGTTTGATAGTATTTTTATAACAAATAAAATTTTACTTTTCGAACGATCAAATATAGTATAATTAATATAGTATAATTACTAGTGGACTGAGGATCTTTATGCACTTATAGAGATTTTTAAAAATATAAATTGATAAAGTCTGATAGCAATTTTATAGCAATTAAAATTTTACCTTTCGAACGATCAAATATACCCTATTTGTACAGTCAATTTTTTTACGATTATTACAGTCTACAGTATCGTACCACATTTGCTGCATACACTATCGTTTACTACAAATTGACAGTAAAATTTTAGTAACATTTTCTGACAGACAAGTCACCCCGTCAGCACGCCGTACGTAATAATGAGTGACACGTTTCCGCCCGGCTGACCGTTCGAGCCGTGCTCGATCGAGCACACCCTAACCGCGAACTTCGTAACTTCTTGGTCGCGCGAAGACGTCAGACATTATAAAATATGGAGGGAAAAACGGGGGGGGGGGGGGAGAACTTATTTTAACAGGAAGACGCGTCTCCTTGTAACATCTGAATGATAAAGGTGATGAAAATCGATTAACCCAATTTTCACGCGATTCAAGGCTGAGGGGGTGTGTGTGTGTGGTGACCGTTCACCCCTTGTTCACCACCCTCTGGATTCATGTTCCGCTGATTCGTGGTCGGCCATTGTGAATGACCCTTTTCATACCTATTCGACTACCAACAATCTATTGGCTCGTCTATGTCATATTTGTAGGTCATTTTTCTTCGACCGTGATACCGGCACGTTTCTAAGCGTCGAATGACCTTTTGTCGGACAAACAAAGGGCGTAAAGGGTGCCCCTCGGTCGCACGTGGGACGGTTTTTAGGGACGGTGACGATATTGCTTCAGTATAGTTTTATTGCATAGAAATATAAAAATTTGTATAGGAGATATTTTTACCCCTGCAACTGTCTCATTTTGTACTTAATTTTGTCCAAAATAATTTCTTTCGAAGTTTTTGAAAAATCATCGATATTAATTTACATAGAAATACTTTATTTTATTATCTAGTGAACTAGTAACTATATCATAAAAAAATTTATGTCATTTGGTCTTTCTTAATGCTTCTAGACATATTAGAAATATGTATACTATAATTCTATTATTAAAAAGACGTATCACATTACAAAAATCAATTTCGACTCTAAACCTTTATAATTTCTCAATTTTATTAAGACTTTTAAGAGATAAAAATATTGAAAAAGTAATCGTAATTCCACAGCTCTGCTTTGCGATTTCAATTTACTACTTTGAAACTTAATATTTTAAAGTTCAATATTTTAAAACTTAATATTT
>NW_027588403.1:0-11585 GCF_028453695.1 Augochlora pura | reverse complement strand
GTAAACTGATGTTTCAGTGGCAAATTAGTAGATGAGACGTTCTAAGTAAGAACGACATATACTGTTGCAAGCTCCGTCTGCTCCACGTGTTATTCATCGTGGCATTCTATTTATGGTTTAACTATCTACAATTGTGCTTTGAATATCAAATATTATACAGTTATTGTCCATGACAACCCCTATCTTCAGCTATCTCCTTAAGGGTTGTCCACATTCGGCCAGTATCGCATCACAGCGACTTGATTTGGAAAATACTAATAAAATCTCATTTTTAGAATTGATAAAAAGATTGACAAAAACATGGCTGATCTGTTAAGAAATCGTAATACGAAATACTGTAATTGCAGATTCGAACGAAGTCGCGAAAGGAATTTTAAAAACGGATGAAAACGAGAGTCACCTCGGCGGCGTTGGCTGACAGAGCCGCCAGAAAATTGATTCCGGGTATCGTCGAGGTGAAATTCTAATCCCGCGCGATTCCCCGGTATCAGACACCATCGGGGACCACGGAGAACCGTTCGGCTACGGTTGTAACCAGCCCGTGCGGCGTCGTCCAGAGGGAAGAAGCCTTTGTTCGGACACGTACACGCGATTCTCAAGATACGAAACGCGACCGTGGCTCCGCGAGCTTTATTTCAGTCACGTCGCGGCCACAATCAAATGTGCGGGGCCGCGCGGAGGGCGCCGATACAAAAACACCGAACCCGCGCCGGAAACTTCACCCCCACTAGCCACCCTCGGACCACCCTCGAGCCACCCTCGCAAATAGGAAAACCATCGTGGCCACCGGGAAACTTTTCCGTCGAAGGTCCCGAGAGAAAGAAAAGGGGTGGCGCGCGCGCAGAGCCCCATTCACCCTTCGAGGCGCGAAAAATCTTGTAGCATGATCGCGTTCCTTCGCAACCCCTTAATCCAGAAACCAGGTCCGGCCCGGGTCCCGTCAGAAAGGACTCCGCGGAAACTTTCGTAATATTCTACCGTGAGGCCGCCCAGACGCTCCCCTCCCCCTCGAAATTTTCATTTCTCAACTTCCGACGGCGCTAATTTTTCGTCGAGCCAAATGAAAGTCGCCCGGGCTCTGTTCTTTGTCCCCGCGGCTCGCGTCCGCGGTTCCGGAACCGGGAACGGCGCTCCACCGTTTCGAATGGTCCGGTGATTCATTTTATTGCAATCCGTTACCCACCGATGATTCCGCTCTGACGGACCTCTCGGGCTGGCTTGACCTCGTTTCATCCGCAAAATGCGCCAGCGGATGGCTTTGGAAACGTGTGAAGCAATGTTTGACTAACTTCGATCATTGCGTTTTAGAATCAGGTATTTATTCGTGTGAGATTAGTTTACTTTAACTCTTTGGGGCATGGTGGGACATTTTTAGATTCACCTCGTAGCATTGTAATAGCTGCATTTTTACTCTGCTCATTCTTAAACTCGCATAACACTATTTAAATCTAATTCCATAACAACAAATTCAATTGAATTATTATTTGTTTATGGTTTTATATGCTTTCAAGAAAAACGTACCAATTTTGTTTAATTGAAAACGCGACAAAATTTCTGCGCCATGTGGGTCTATTTATTTCCTGAAATTTTCTGCCTTGAAGAGTTACATTAGATTATTTTAATAATAGTTCATTTTTGTTTGGAAGTGTGATTTTTGTGTGGAAATGTGATTTTTGGTTGAACGTGTAATTTTTGTTTTAATCCGTGAATGTCGGACAACGTGTAGGAAGAATGTAGTGGGCGAAGAACATGATTGAATTGGGATTATTGATTTGTTGTACCGCTATTGGGTTATCCAGAAAGTATTTTCGATTTACCGAGCACTCGACAGCTAAATTGAAGGATCAGTCAGTTTTGGCTGCAAAATTGTTGGTCTTTGAACTACTGTGGTTACGTCAGAAGCTATCATAAAATCGTGATCTTTTTTTTAAATTAAAGCATGAAGTCACTACTTTCTATTATTAATTCTTATTTCTAATATTACATTACACAGAAAATATTTTTACACTTTTAACGCAGACTGTACTCTGTTAACCCCTTGCCTTACGATTTGATTTCCAACTGTGCGGGCCCAAAGTCTTGTTTATGTTTGGTCCGGTAGACTTACCACGTCTTTGAGACGTTTTGTTTATGTTTGGCCCCGAAAAACTATCACGTCTCTCATACGTCATTGTAAGCTAAGGGGTTAATACACTTTGATTACCATGTCAGTCATATAAAGGGATGATTTATTTGTCAGTCCAAATAAATAGATGTTGGGTGCTGCTGTTAACGAAATTGAAATAAAATTCGGAGTGCAAAGGGTTGAGAACAGATAGAATCTCTCGGTAGACCTAATACTTTTATTTTATAAAATATTCAAAGTTTCGCCACGTTGTAAGTGTAAGTCAACCATCTTATCAGCCGTAGTCCTCTACTTAGCCCATACAATGGACGCCCTTCCACTGTATTAGCAGCGTAAAGAGCATAAATCGAGTCTTTTCTAGTACATAAGCCGTGAATTTATTTGCGGAGCCGGAGAATAGCGAGCCGCCGGAGAACATGGCACCGTTAAATTGGTCACTTATTCGGCCCGGGAGCGCGGGGAGGACGGCGGGGCGACGTTTCGGATCGAAAGCCCCTCGGATTCACCTGAGCGTCATTTTCCATCGCGTTGAGGCCACACGACGCGGCAGACAGTACAAGCAAGTTATTACGCACTCGAACGACGCCAAGCCGGCTTCAATTCCGAAGGACGTGTCTAATGGTAAGCCTCTTACGTGGAATAATTAAACGTGGACCGTCCGAGCGAGCAAGCCCCCGGGAAGATCGTCGACCGAGGCAAAACAGGGGCCGGCGCGCCCCGCGCCGTCGCGCGTCGTCGTCGTCGTCCGCCTCCTAACGTAAGAGGATTCCCCGATTACTGCCGAGTGACCGAGCCGTCCGTCGAAAAAGCCTCCAATAGCCATCAAATATTCAGGCATGCCGCTGATAATTAATCGGTCGCGATATGCCGCGCCCCCCGCCTGCGATAGTATTCCGCCCCGTAACGAGCGGCGCGGTCCATTATTTAATCGCGGATACATTATTTTGCTGATTTTGGAATATGTTCTCGTCCGACGAGGAAGAGATACAGTGGTTTATATGTTCCATTTTTAGAATGCAATAACTTTATTAAAACTGCGCTGAATTATTTGAATTATTTTTATGTGACGGAAGGACCAGTTTAATAAATAAGGACTGAAATGCTTTTTTTTAATTTTATTATTACTTGAAATGACCAAAAAATTAGAACACTAGTTCTAGAATTCCCTTCGTCGGATTTTTTGGTCGAAGAACGATTATTTTTATATCCATCTCATTTTAAAGAATAGACTGCAAATGTCAAGTTGATAATTTTAGATTTCTTTTATTTTCCTGCTGTTTTAAATCTCTCTTATTTTTCTATTTTATTTTTCTATTTTAAATCTCTTTTTATTTTCCTGCTATTTTAGATCTCTTTTTTCTGCTATTTTAAATCTCTTTTTTCTGCTATTTTAAATCTCTTTTTTCTGCTATTTTAAACCTCTTTTTATTACCCTGCTATTTCAAATCTCTTTTTACCATTCTGCCATTTTAAATCTCTGACTAATTTCATCATCGACGTGCAAAATCCGTAATGCAATTTCCGCTGTATCAGGTATAATTGATTTGACATTTCACGAAAATCATTACATGTAAAATATTTAATAAGAGACGGAGATAAAATAGTCCTTCTCCATAAAACAGTAACAAGCTTGGTGTATTCAAACGGAGAAATATTGGGTTGTTCAATAAGTCATTGCGCTTTTTTCATTTCATTTTTAAATACGTTTATTTAATATACGTAATGAGAATTAATCTTTGATGTATTGGCCGTTTTGTTCGATGACCTTCTGCCATCTCTCGGGCAACTTCATAATACCGCGTTCATAAAACTTCTTATCTTTTTCTGCGAAGAACTTGTCAAGGTGCTGTTTGATGAGGTCGTCAGACGCAAACGTTTTACCATTCAAGGAATTTTGCAAGGAGCGAAATAAATGATAGTCTGATGGTGCAAGGTCTGGACTATACGGTGGATGTGGTAGCACATCCCAACCAAGCTGTAACAATTTTTGGCGAGTGACCAAACTTGTGTGTGGTCTCGCATTATCGTGGTGGAACACTACACCCTTCCGATTGATAAGCTCGGGACGTTTCTGTGCAATGGCATCGCTTAATTTCTGTAGCTGCTCACAGTAGACATCGGAATTAATTGTTTTATTCTTTGGGAGCAGCTCATAGAAGATTGGTCCCTTCCAATCCCACCAGATTGACAACATTACCTTCTTTTGGTGGATGTCTGCTTTTGCTTGCCTTCCCGGTGCTTCATCCAGTCTACACCAACTTCTTTTCCTGCTGACATTGTTGTACACAATCCATTTTTCATCACCCGTGATCATACGCTTCAAGAATGGATCGTTTTCTTCGCGTTTGATGAGTTGATCGCAGACGTTGATGCGCTTTGTCAGGTGAATTTCTTTCAACTCATGCGGTATCCAAACATCGAGCTTCTTTACGAAGCCAAGCGATTTCAAATGGCCATGAACACTTCCAATGGACACTTTTAGAGCGGTAGCAAGCTCCCGAACCGTCGAATGCTTGTTTGCTTGCACCAATGCTTTAATTTTATCGTCGTCAATTTCAGAAGGTCTACCGGAGCGATGAGCATCTTTAACTGAAAAATCACCATCACGGAATCGGGCGAACCAGTTCTGGCACTGGCGTTTTTCAATGACGTCTCTGCCGTAAATTTGACGCAACTCTTCCCTTGCTTCAGTTGCTTTCTTCCCTATTTTAAAGAAATAAATCAAAATATGGCGAATATGCTCTTCTAAATTCTCCATGTTCGAACCACAACTGCAAGTACAAAACTCAACCAAATCGTGTCAACTTTTGCTTGTTTTTTAGGTTAAGTATCAAAAACAAAACACGCATGAACATTTGACATTCGTGTCACGTTTAGATATAAATAATCGCGGACAAAGCCATCTATCAGAAAAAAACGCAATGACTTTTTGAACAACCCAATAGAATTAAAAGTATGATGTCACGTTACGTCAAATGTCAGATTTCTAATCATAAAAAATTCACGCTGCGCTGATACTAAATCATTGAGCTGATATGATAATACGGTGACTCGAGAAAGTATGCGACATAAACCGCGATAGGGGTTGGTATTTTCGCGGCAGAATAAAAATTGCAGCGACCGCCTCGATCGAGCAGGGTAAATCTGGCTCCCGTGGAAAAGTGTCGTTCGTCGTGAGAAAGGCAGTGGGGGGACCTAAGAAATTAAAACGCGGAGAGGGGCGTCGCCGGTGAACGGCGGGGCCAGGAGGAAAACGGAGGCGGGAAGGCGAAGCGTCGCGGCGGAGACAACATTAATTTGCGATCCGCGCGCATAAATCAGCGTTAGGGCGAGCCCGGTTTGCCGGTTGCCAAAGAAAGAGGGCGACGGCGATGCCGATGGCGGCTGACGATAAGAAATAAAAAAAAAAAGAAAAACCGTCGGCGTGTTTACCTCATCAAATTCTCATCCGGCGGAATACCGTCGCTTTCTGTCGAGGCCGTGGCGGGGGGAGGAGGGAGGTGTGCGTGGGCGGCTGGAAAAGAAGAGTGGGAGGATAGATCGACTCCTCCCGTTGGCGCAGAAAATTGACAAACAGCCGGAAAAGTGAGTGGAGAAAATGAAAGGACGGCACACGACGGCCTGGCTGAAGAGGATTGAGGCCGGGGGGGGGGTGGGGGGTGGGGGGTGGAGGTGGGGTGGGGGTAGTGGTTGGAGGAGCCGGCACCCGGGGAACGCTTCGAATCCGCGGGGTAAAGGAGACGGTAACAAATGGAAGGGAGAAGGATAAACGGATAGACGACCGAGCCCACCGACTGGTCGATGCGCCGGCAGTAAATTACAAAATTCATCCGTCGGCTCGTCGCTATGGCTCGAATTCGGGAGCTTTATCCGGCCATCGATCTGGCCGGCTTGGCGCGGCAATAGATTTCAAGAAGCTGCGAAGACAACCCTTTCGCGCGCCGATGGCCTTACCCGTTTCAGCCACCAAGGAAATCCAATCGGCGCACGGAGTTTTAAATTTTAGAACCGGGCCCGCCATCTTGGCCCTTTCGCTATTTACTACCCTCCGTTGACGCTGGATCCATGGAGCTCTAAAAACAGTAGTTTTATGTTTGTTAATAATTTTGTAACAGTTAAGTAGTTATATTGATTTTTACTGAGTGTTATTGTAATATTTACTGTAAGCAACACATATATTGGATAAATAAATTACGATCTAAATAATCATTCATCTATGCTTATAATATAGCTGTAATAAAAAATTGTAAAATATGCAACGTTTTTAATATAGTTGCTTTTATTCAATCGAAATCACTAAGATGGATATCTTCGTTATTATCGTGAAAGGAGAATGATTGATTTTGATTATTTCTTTATCACTTTTATGTCGACAATAAAGCAATAAACGTCAGTAACCTGCGAGAGCATGAATAATGGTTATGTAAGTTTTAATAGCTGCCACAATTATGAATTAACTTAAAAAATGGATGATTGTTTATTCCACAAGTGTAACACGATATGAAAAACAGAATTACAAAATTAACAAAAGATTTTAAAGCACGCAAGATAAAAATTTACTTTAAAGAGAAATAAAAAGAGGGGGGCTGGAATAAAGAGTTTAGCCAGAGAACAAAGGGGTAATTGAGAACACAGTCTCTGTGAGACCACAGTGATTAAATAAATCACCTGCTTACCTATAGGTCCTGCAACAAGCTCCGAGCTTCGTACAACTGTCACGAAACAGATCGAAGATCAATTTCCGCATCGAATCCGCGTGTCCCCAGCCGATATCGCGGAAATAATTTGGGAATCGGTTCTCACGGTGTCGCGGGCATTGAGCCATCAACGGAAGGCTGCTCGCCGGTCCCCGATCTGAATAAACAAAAGGACCGTCCTCCGATCGCTGTCACGTCGATAGGGAGGGAGAGAGGTCGGCCGGACGACGACTCGCGCAAGGAATAAAGGGCGCGCACGTCCGAGATCGTCATACCCGGTGAAAAATAAAGGGGGCCCCGGGAGAAGAGTGTCCCCTGCAAGATAAATGAACCAGCTGGCGTCACCGGCGAAGGCTACGGCGACCGGTGAATACATTTCCTGCGGACGTATACAGGTAAACACACGTGACTGCGCCGAAGAAATGCCCCCGAACAAGACCGTCCACTCCTGCCGCATACCTAAGCATCGGCGTCTTGTCCTCCCTAAGCGACGTCTGATACGCGACCGAACCCCCCTTTTTCACCCTTTTCCTCCGCGAAGAGACGGCGTCGAGAGTCTAGAACGGCTAGACGGTACCTGCTCGACGGCTCGTGGCTTCTGCGCGTGGTTGCGCGCTTTCTTTGCGCTCTCGTCCCCCCCGTACGCATTCGAGGATTTTGCTGTTATTGAATTTCACCCGGTAGAACCCGCCATCGGTCATCCTTGAACTCTGGATGACTGCGTTAGATTTAGTAACCGACTTCTATGGTGATTTGAGACTGAATGACGTGAACGTCCAGCCTGTGTCCGAGTAATTGGTTCGCTGAAACGGAAACTGGAAGACGAAGTATAATAAACTATATAATAAACTAATACCAGAGAGAAAATTCTGCCTCCTGGAAAAATCAGAAATTTTAACCCTTATCTGACGTGGCATGACGATACCTAATGCGTAATTGATAAATGATTCTTTCGCGCCGGTTATGTATTCGCAATATTATAATTTAAATAGGTAGTATCGGAAGAGTTGACATATTAATGCCCACTTCGATACGTGTGTATTTTCCGCCGTCAGTTGCGGAATCGAGCAAATTTAATCGCACATTAATAAACGAGATTAAAATGTTAATTCGGTTACAAATTGCCTCCTGTAATTGTTAATTTCAACTCGTTGTGTTTAACTCAATTAAAATCGTTGGCCGGTAACAACGATTGTAGAAAGTAGCCCGTAATTCGAATTAACTATTACATTTTAATCATAATGTGTATACGGTAGACCGCCGATCGTCATACGGATGTAAAGTGTATCGTAATTTACATACATGGCGGAAGAAAAGACACTTTGGTCATTTGTTAATGATTTTCACTTTGGTCATGGATGGATCCTCTATAATAATTTCATATTAAAGATGTAATTTTTAAACCTTGCATTTTCGTTTTTTTTACGAAGTTTAAGTATTGGTAACGAAATAATAAGAATAGTATCTCATTATAAAAGATGAGATAATTAAAATTAATTCCGCGAACCACGTGGAGTCAAATTAACCTTTTATTATTAACAATATCATCATTAATAGTGAATTGTTTATTTTTGAGATATCAATGTTTGCTTCATCGAGGTCTCTCCTTATTAAAAAAAAAGATAAAATACCTGCAGATGGACAATACTCAGGTTATAAGTAATCACACAATATCTGCGTGAAGGTTAACCCTTTGTACTCGAAGCCCTTTTAACTCGAAATCCAACAAAGTTTCTCGGATCTATAATAACTCCATTTCATACGACCTATCGCATTTTAACAATACGAAAATTATATCGGAACACGATATATAAAGTTTTGCCTTAGCGTCATCGTTCGAGTGCAAAGGGTTAATAGATAATTCACTCACCGGTCGACAGAGCCCAGTGGTCGGAGAACAACGGCCGCCATTAAAAAGGTCGCGCCGAATAGAGATCGAGATAAATTCCCGCGCGGGCTTGACTTCCGTCGTGGCGTAACACGACGCTGACCGAAAGGGTGTCTGGCATAAAAGAATTCATCCCCTATCGACAACCGGTCACCCCGCGGCGGGCCAGTAACTGTCTCCAGGCTGTCCATCGGAAAACCCTCGGGGGGACTATTTCTGCGACACGTTCGAACAAAGTGAACGCGGCCGCGCCGAGCGGATCTCGAATTCCCTATTTTTAAAATTCAAACGCGGAAGGGTTGATGCCCCGACACAAAAGTCAGCCTCCCCCCTCCACCTGCCCTCCGGAGCCAGTGTTCCCGGACGTGGCCGAGGAAGAAAAGGAACCTTGACATTTCCTGCGCCGCGATCGCGTTACATCGAGCTCGTACTCGTTAAACATCCCTTCGACTCCGTCGATCCGCGCTCATCCCTTTCACCGCGTCACTAATAATAATACTCCTATGATAATAAGAACGTCGGGGCCACGTCACCGGGAGAATCCACCCCGTAACGACCCGTCCCCGTCACCCTTTTGCTCCTACACCTGCGCGCCGATTCAGCCGACGTCGCCCATTCAACGAAACCGTACCCTTCCGCCGGATCGCTCGGAGATCTTCAGAAGTTTGGTTAAAATGCTGGGTAACGAGCTCGGACTATTTCGAACGCTGTGTCTTCATTTGACGACGCGCGCTGTTTTGCAATTACCGAATTTATTATTCTCGGCGATTTGATGGCAGCGGACACCGCTGACCGATTTAGGTAATCGGGACCACATCTTTTGGAAACTTTGTAAAAATAAGTTCTTGATAGACAGGATGACAATCCGATTCCCTACGGTCCAATATTGTTTTTGAATAGTGCCGAACACGCTACAAAATCGCCTGTATATTTCGGATACATTCTTATTTTCGGACGAGAAATCTCTGACATCTGACGTGCTTTACAACACCTAGTCACGTTCATTAGCGGTGACTCAGACACGACCAACAAATTCCACGATTACGCGCGTCCCAAATTCCATTATTTTCGAACGGAAACAATCCTGACGTTTATCAAACATGCGTTTTAAAATAGACAGTAGCATTCCTCAATAATTATTTATACGTTCTAAAATCTCCGATTCTTTAAACAGAACCAGCAATTAATCCATTGGGCTATGATTCGTTTCATGCTGTGTTAATTAGCATTTATTCATTCTTAAAACTTCCTTTAATAAGATCAGACAATTCCTATTTCTTATATTGTCTTTATTTACTTTGGTATCTATACTTTGATAACAGAAGAATTAAATTCGGTTTCGATTTAAAATAAATTATTAATATTCATATTTAAGTTTAAGAACGAGTATCGCGATCGCGTATATCCTCCACATATTTTCTTATTCTTAAACGAAGAAATTTCTGATGCACGTCGAAGGTTCCCCGGAAAATAACCCCTTACCGTTCGCGAACGAAACTCGAGCCGTTCACCGCCAAAAAATTCCCAAAGGCGCGCGCGTGTCACGGCACCACGGCCGAGAGCGGGTAACCCCCTCGAATGACATTACCGAAATTCTCGAGTCGAGTGTCGCGGGAGAGTAAACCGGCGTCCGCGGGAGCGAGAGAGTCGGATAAATAGAAGGAGCAGCGGATGGGACAGGTATCCTTAAGGGGGATGGATTCGAGGAGCGAAGAAAAGAAACAAAACCGGGAGGAAGAGACGAGTTGGCAGCCAGGGGGTTGCCCGTGTCTATCTTCATTAGAACGTTCGGTGCATTCATTGTGACACGGAACGACCGAGCGAGGGAGAGAGAAGGAAATAAATAGAGAGAGGGAGAGAGAGGCGGCAGGTTAAACCGCGTATATTGTATTCGAATTTCGTATTCCTATTCCGTTAACGCGGTGAACGCTCCGCGTACCGGCAACCTAAGCGATCTCGTACGCGCATGTATAATTCCGCGCGATTGTGCCGGGCCGCATTGTGCGCCGCCCGGCCCCCATTGTGCCCCGAGGAGCTGTCTGTCAAAACTCGCAGCGTCAACCGACGGTGCTACTATTAAAGACATTCATACCACGGGTCTCTCTACCCTTTTTATCGCGGCCCGTTGCCCCGAGTACGCTGGATATTTCACGCTGGAGAATAGAATAAATTAACCAGACCGAGGGGGGCGGAGGGTGGAAACGTTCGCTGAACAGGAGGGGGGGAGGGCGGAGAGGATTGTCGGAGCGTTGTGTTTCGGCCCGGACGTTTCTGCAGAAGTGTAAACGTCCATTACACGCCGGCCGAATATCGAACCGGGCACGTGTATCCTTCGCAGCGAGAGGTGTCCAGCTTTGGAACGCTTCCAGGTCGCGTATGAACGCGCCGTCCCCACACCGCCTACCCCCCCGCTCGGCCATCGTCCAATCATTTCCCAGCCGTTTATCGAGCTCTCGGTGATTGCCGGAAATAGATTTTTTTCCTCGATGCTCCTTTTTTAAAGTTATTTGTATACACTCGTCGCGATTCAGGAACTACCGGGGTCGACGCCGGCCATTGGCTCGCCTGTAACTTGGCAAGGGTGGCCCTTTCAATTCGGGGATTGTCGACGAACCGTTTCCTGAACCGTGGGAATCGCTCGGCAATCTTCTTTTCAATACGAACGATCGCGTGTGAAAACCTGTCTTTATTATGGCCACTGTTAATCAATGGCGGTGTGTAATTAGCCTCGCAGGGGATGTTTCAGTCATCCTAATAGTCGTCTATATAAATTTCAGTAATGATAGTAGGCTCTATAATAAAACGTCTATTTTTACTTTTAATATTTCAATTAACAGTTCAGAATTTTCGATCTTAGCATTGCGTCGGAAGAATT
>NW_027588402.1:836-1129 GCF_028453695.1 Augochlora pura | reverse complement strand
CGCAAAGTAGTTGTTTTCATTGAATTTCAACGTGACATCTGCGGAAACAGTCATTACACCAGCTGAAATGTCGTTTTCATACATAATCAAGCCTAAATCATATATCGAGAAGAATGCCGATGAATGAGGAGATTTCTCTGCTGCAATGTAATAACCAACATCACGTATTGTATTTTCTGACGCAAAGTAGTTGTTTTCATTGAATTTCAACGTAACATATGCAGAAACAGTCATTGCACCTGCTGGAATGTCGTTTTCATACATAATCAAGCCTAAATCATATATCGAGAAGA
>NW_027588402.1:393-736 GCF_028453695.1 Augochlora pura | reverse complement strand
CTGCTGCAATGTAATAACCAAAATCATGTATTGAACTTTCTCTTGCAAAGTAGTTGTTTTCATTGAATTTCAACGTGACATCTGCAGATACAGTCATTACACCAGCTGAAATGTCGTTTTCATACATAATCAAGCCTAAATCATATTTCGAGAAGAATGCCGATGAATGTTGAGATTTCTCTGCTGCAATGTAAAAACGAATATCATGTATTGTATTCTCTGGTGCAAAGTAGTTGTTTTCATTGAATTTCAACGTAACATCTGCAGAAACAGTCATTACACCAGCTGAAATGTTGTTTTCATACATAATTAATCCTAAATCATATTTCGAGAAGAATGCCGA
>NW_027588402.1:0-293 GCF_028453695.1 Augochlora pura | reverse complement strand
CGCAAAGTAGTTGTTTTCATTGAATTTCAACGTGACATCTGCGGAAACAGTCATTACACCAGCTGAAATGTCGTTTTCATACATAATCAAGCCTAAATCATATATCGAGAAGAATGCCGATGAATGAGGAGATTTCTCTGCTGCAATGTAATAACCAACATCACGTATTGTATTTTCTGACGCAAAGTAGTTGTTTTCATTGAATTTCAACGTAACATATGCAGAAACAGTCATTGCACCTGCTGGAATGTCGTTTTCATACATAATCAAGCCTAAATCATATATCGAGAAGA
>NW_027588401.1:0-1129 GCF_028453695.1 Augochlora pura | reverse complement strand
AGTCTAAAAGACCTGCAAGAAAGGCCCAACTACTTAAGCAGCTACTTTTTGCTAAGTTGGAAGAAGGTAATAATATGAGTGACTTTTTATCAACCTTTTTCAATGTTGTAGATAAGCTCGCAGAATTAGACATTCATGTGCAAGATGATGTGCTGGTCGTACTACTGTTATATAGCGTACCAGACAGTTATGACAGTTTTAGATGTGCTATTGAGGCTAGGGATGAATTGCCTACTCCTGATGTACTTAGATTGAAACTGTTAGATGAAGCACAAGTAAAGGTTAAAAAGGACAATACCAAAGATGACAGTTGTGCGTTGTATACCAAAGATTTTAAGAACAGGGCAAAGTTTGAAATCAATAAATCTGCAAATAATTATGGTAATAGTGGTTACAGTAAAAATAGACCAAAAATTAAATGTAATTATTGTCACAAAGTTGGTCATAAGGCATCGGAATGTTGGAAGAAGAATGCAGATATAAGGAACAGGGTTGGAGATAGAAAGCATAATGTGGCACACATGGATGCTTCCCTTCTCGCAAGCGATATAAAGAACTTTTCTAAAGAAGACACAGCGCAAGCACTTGCTTGTATGGAAAAGGATAATCAATGGTGTGTTGACAGTGGGGCAACAACACATATGTGCCATGATAAATCATTATTTGTAGAAATGAAACCAGTATCAAATCTACAGGTAAAGATGGCAGTTCATGAGGTCATTGAGGCACAAGGTTTGGGAACTGTATGTGTAAATTTTAATAACGGTAAAGGTATGACAAGGGTATGTCTTCAGAATACTCTGTATGTCCCTGAATTAAGAACAAATTTACTGTCTGTAGTTAAAATCATGGAAAAAGGACACAAAGTGACTTTTGAAAATAACCATGTAAAGATAATAAGACCTGACAATCAGGTAATTATTTTAGGAAGCAGATGTAACAATTTAATATATGCTGAGCAAACACCTTCACAGGAAAACAACAAAGCATTGCTAGTTAGCGAACGTGACAACGTGATGTTATGGCATCAAAGGTATGGTCATTTAAATGTAGAGGATTTAAAGAAATTGAAATCGCAGCATATGGTGTATGGTTTGAAGATAAGTCCGAAGAAAGAAATGAGCTTCTG
>NW_027588400.1:0-1129 GCF_028453695.1 Augochlora pura | reverse complement strand
GTCCAGGCGGGTGGGTGGTGCGTAGCGTAGGAATCCGGGGTGGATTCTAAGGGGCTGGGAACAGCCCCTGTCGCTAGGCTATCTCGAAATAATAGCGTTGCGAAGATTCTTTAACGCGTAGTTTTAGAGTCGCGAAAATTGCAACGCGTTGCATTAGAGTCACGAAATAAATGTCACGCTGCGGGTAGCCGATCCAAGGATTGCTGCATCGTCGACGAGTTCCTTTTAGCGTTGTGTGAAAATAGATCAAAGTGCACGGGAGTTCTCCATTTTCAATGCAATGAATTAGTATCACGACAGAAAATGCACTGACCGCGATTGCTTTTATACAGTAATGTTTCTTAAAATAGTGTTGCGCAAGCACGGTCCATTCCTTTCGAATTTTTCACATCTTTTCTTATCATTTCTTATTTTTATGTATTCTTTTTCTCTTACTTACATGTATTTTATTTTACTTAAACTCACAGAAACTTTTAGGCAATGAGGAGGAAATAACATTCTACAAAATTGCAGAAATATCATCGAAGAATGCGAGCCTTGCGTTATTTATTAGGTCGTGCGTTAATTACTAAGTTGATTATCATCCGCCGTTGGATTATCATCCACCGTCAGATCATCATTCGCCGAGGGATGCGTCCAAGCGTTTTATTATTTAATTGCGTGCGTGCGTTAGTAATTTATGATGAATCTCGTCATTGTAAGAAAAGTATTCGAACTTGGTATTCCTCCGAACGGAGTTCCTTCAGGAGCTCGCTCACGGGAGGAGTCCGTGAGCGAGTACGGGGGGTAGCGTCCCCGAAGTACCCGAGGCGCCTATAGGTCGTTAAGATTCTGAATTTAAGTTTGTTAGACTCCTTTTGGTTTTTGAATGTTGGTTCGATTTCCGATGTGATTCGGTTGTTCAACGGTGGATTTCTTCTTCAAATTGCATTCGTGTGCACTCCTGTGCACTTCTGTGGAGTCTCCACTCCAGCAACCTCGACGTGGTGAGACTCGGGCAATCCATGTAATTGCCGATTACTAATCAGCTCCAAATTCGTTTGCAACTAATTCCGAATCGGCATTTACAGGAAGCTAATGGATGTGATTTGATGATGGATTAGTTATAAAGACGTTGCGTTATTTAACA
>NW_027588399.1:0-1130 GCF_028453695.1 Augochlora pura | reverse complement strand
CCGATCGTAAGTCCTTCAGGGGCTCGCTCACGGGAGGGGCCCGTGAGTGAGTACGGGGGGTAGCGTCCCCGAAGCACCCGAAGCGCCTATAGGTCGTTAGGGTTCTTAATTTAAGTTTGTTAGACGACGAATGTTGAATCGGCTTCCGATGTGATTCGGTTATTCAGCGTTGGATTTCCTCTTCAGAATCATCATCCGCCGTGGGATCATCATTTGTCGAGGGATCACCATTCGCCGAGGGATGCGTGCAACTTATTAACCCCTTGCACTATCGCTCCTTTCATGCTACGACGATTGGCATCTATTCGTACTTCTTTTTAAATTTATTTTTACTTCGATGTAGAAAGAATTAATAATAGTCATATATAGTATAGCTTGCTTAAAATCTTCATCACGAGTCTGACTCGTTATGATAGTGCAAGGGGTTAATGAGTGCGTTATATTTAAGTAGTTTTAATATCGCTCAGGGGCCTCCGTCCCACGGGGCATGTCCCGTGGGGGGCACGGGGTGTAGCGTCCCCGAGTTTCCCGAATCGCTAAAAGTATGTCGAGTATTATTGCTTGAGCTTCGCTTGTTCGCAACTCGTTGTTAACTTTCGTTCCATTTATTATGGTAGTCCCGCTTGCGCAATCTCTCGGAGTCCCGTAGATCTCTTGTTCGGCGTGGTATCATGCGGCGTGGGTATCCAAAGGTAGCGTCCTCCTGCAACGGGGTTCACTTCTCCTTCGTCTTTTGACATGTAAGTCGTCCTTAAACCCCGTACTTAGTGCGGGGGGCGGGCGCAGGGGGGGGAGTGTTCAACGGGGCGTAAGTGGGGGTGTTATCTTTCGATCCTCATTCCAATTGATAAAACGTCGAATATCGGGGTCTGCGAGGCTCCGAGACTTGCGCAAGCATTGTTCGCGTCGCGTCACCCTCGATTGGGGGCCTTCTGCTCCCGCTCGTTTTTGAGTCTCACTTTGAAAGAATCAGAACCTTCTGCTCTGATTCACTGTGGTCCCCGTGGATAAGTGGCTTCTCCATTCATCCACTTTTGCTCCGCGATAATACTCGACATATTATTTCACCGGTGAAAGGAAGGGAGCCATAACGAATTCCGGCTTCGTTCTGACTCCCTTTCGAGTCTCCA
>NW_027588398.1:0-1131 GCF_028453695.1 Augochlora pura | reverse complement strand
TGAAAATTCTATCTGTTCTTGTTAGGTTGGAAACTATGAATTATATGTATTATATGTATTATAATTATAAAACGAAAGAAGCTACAAAGATTGATAAAAATTAAAATTATTAATTTTTAAAATTATTAAAATTATTATACTATAGTACTATATATTATAGTACTATAGATCATAGGAAAAATTATATACTCCTCGTTTTTCTCTCCCTTTTACATTATTATAATTATGAAACGACAGAAGCTTGCAAAGATTGAGAAAATTCTACAAGCAAATCTTCTCCACATCGTTATTGTAACATTCTCATATATGTTTACGTTTGTATCGCACGTTTTCCTGAATTGCACCGACATCTGCATGCATGCACGCATCAAATATGATAGTTGCAGAAGTTGTATGCAAAACGTTGGCAGAACTTTTCATTCGATCATTCCGCTAGGGAAGAAAATACCGGACCGGAATAACAAATATTTTCAAAGTTTTTCCATTTGTCACCTGTACAGTATGCGGTTTATGTACCGGATACGGATACTACGAGCCTCGTACGGTGTTCCATATATTCTTTTTTATAGAGAAAAATTCACGCAATAAGGACGGCGAATCGATGAGCTGAGGAACAATAACGTTGGAATTATGGGATGCATAAGAATAGCTTGTTTCGTATATTAGAATTGTTATGATAAAACGAACTGATTGTTTTTAAATCGTGTTTAATTTCTATGCATGTGTATAATATAAATATTATCAAAGAGAGACGAAGAAAAAAACATTTAGAGAGATTTAATCTTTTATTATCTGCGAATTATCTGCAAATTACTGAAAGTGTTAATAAAATAAAATTTTACTCGATTTGTAATCTGTTAAATTATACAAATGTTAAATAAGGGTTACCAATTAGTATTTCGTGTAATTATTTATCATACATAGGCAGAATTTAATAAAGAAATACTACAAAGTAGTATAAAATATTATAAAATAATACAAAGCGATACAGAATTATACAAAATAATAGAAAAATAGACTTTTCGAATGTTTTTTGTTAGATATAAATATTTTTATATTAATATTTTGCAGTACATAACACGACGCAAGGAACAAATCCACATTTTGTTTAGTTTCTCGGTTGCCGTAAGA
>NW_027588397.1:0-1131 GCF_028453695.1 Augochlora pura | reverse complement strand
TGTTGCGTCATTCAGCCTCATTGCGTATATTGAATATATCATATTCATATTGAATATACTGAATATATTGAGCATATTGGATATATTGAACATGTTGAATATATCGAATATGTTGAATATATCGACTATATTTAAACATGGAGCAAAGCGCAATAACGAAAATAGAAAAGAATACACATTGTTTTTAACATTTATTTCTATTTATTTTCTGCCGAAAACTAAACTTGAAAATATACGTAGAAATATTAAAATATAAATGAAGTAACAGCGAATAATATAATATGTAAACGTTTCTAGTATTAAAAAGATGACATATCAACTTTAAATGCGCGTGTAAGTTTTGAGAAGAAACCTCAACCATTTATACATATTTAACACATTAAAGGCGGGAGTCGTGGTACTACGATTTATCTCGACTGTAGCTTAAAGGTGGGAGTCGTATTAGTACGGTTTGCAACCTCATTGCGCAATCCATGCGCCACTTCACATTTGTATTTAGTATGTTTTGTGGTTTGAAGCGTTACCTAGCATACTTTCGTCAAGATCCCCCGCCTTTAATGTGTTAAGTAATAAACTGTAACAAAACTGGTGTAACCGGGCTGGCTACATATTGTCTCGAGGCGAGCGGAACGCCGAAAAGAAGTGTGTGTGTGTGTGTGTGTGTGTGGTACAACGCGTGACCTTCCTTCTCCAGCGCCGAAGATGCGTGCGCATCGATCCCCACTCGATTGCGATCGAAGGAGGTCGATGCGAGAACAGATTTCGGCACTCTGCGTTTGGAAGCGATAGAAATCAAGTTGAGAGATCTTCAGCCGTACGAGAAACGTTGTAATTAGCGGGTCAAATCGACCAAACGAGACAAGGCAAACCGACCTGTCCGTTTCCTAGCTGCAAGCGCCCCAAAACCGGGGAGTCGTGAACGTAAAACCGCGTCACGGCACAGTACGCGCGTTGATCATCGAAGAATTCTCGCGACCACGTAGTTATCATTTCATTTCATTAATTAATCGAACCATTTGGAAGGCCGACGCTCAATAGAAGCAGACGACTGTTCTTGGGTAGGTCTTACTGAACTGGCTCGGGACGGTGCCTAATAGGCGCCCGAACTGGCTGAAGCCGTTTGACCTTCTC
>NW_027588396.1:0-1131 GCF_028453695.1 Augochlora pura | reverse complement strand
TTTAGTAAATCCCGGCCAAAAGTAACTAGGTTGATTATTTACCATTTAAAAGTCGTTTTTTATATATTTTATATTTTTATACTTTTAAAAGTAGGTATATTAAGTTCAATATGAATTTAAATAGATATGGTAAGATAAATATTAGTTTAAATAGATATATCAATTTAAATATTAATTATATATTAAGTTTGATATATTGCTATATGATATTGAAACATTAAATTAAATATTACTTTAAATAGATATGTTACGTACGGAGATTTTCTCACGACGTTTTTCCTTTCTTCTTGAAGACATATGCGAGATAACGTCGGCGATGAACGCGACCCTTTCATTTAAAAATAGAACATCTAAACTACCATATGGGGCGCGAGCTCAATAAGGGCCACACATCCCCGATTCTTAGAACCATACGCGGCGTGATCTGGGTCACGTAGGCCCAGTCCCCACTACCGAATTTTCCAGTTCAACCGTGTATAAAAGGGCTGAGATTTTTCTACTCAGCGGGCAGTTTCAAATCAAATCGCGACGCGAGACGTAGCAAGATCGAGCCCAGTTCTCCTTCGAGCAATAGTTAACCCCCGCCGACTTGGTGCGAAAACCAGGGAGCGTGTCTTAGGACCATCGCGAATCTTACACTACACTTACGCACTTGTAACAGACTGAAGTTGTTAGATTATATTAGTTTACTTTCAATTCAGTGTACAAGTTATTTTATTCCATCTCCCAGTTCGAGTCAGTTGTTGGTAACGATCTCACAAAGACACACCTTTACCGCTCAAGGTGTATCTATTAATATTTCTTTGAAGTTACGAGGCAAATTAGAGTCAATCAAAAACCCCATTACCCAACTGAGGTGGCGACCCGGTGATGAAATAGGCACCGGCCAGTCCACGAAACCAACCTCCTATCTAAAGGTGGCGACCCGGTGATGCAATAGGCACCGGCCAGTCCACGAACTTCCTCCTAAAGGCGGCGACCCGGTGATGCAATAAGCACCGGCCAGTCCGTGAACAAAACCTATCCCTCAGGTGGCGACCCGTTGATGAAATAGGCAACGGCCAGTCCACGCACTTCCTATCTAAGGTGGCGACCCGGTGATGAAATAGGCACCGGCCAGTCCACGAACCC
>NW_027588395.1:0-1131 GCF_028453695.1 Augochlora pura | reverse complement strand
TATTGATAGACTTATTTATTCTATTAATATATAATTCTATTGATAGAATTATTTATTTTACGAATATATAATCCTGCTAATAAAAATAATATTGCCATTAATATATTAACACAAATGTTCGAACACTTTACCATGAATCACTGTACCTGAATAAAGAATTATTAAAATCAGTGTCTCGTCTTCATACTCTGACAAAGCAGAAATTATTTAGGGTTTGCCTCTGGTGTCGTCATTTTAACGAGACGTCTGCTTCGTGACATTAACTATTGAAAACAACATCATTCTAGCGTTCCCGCTTCTATATATTGGACATTTAAAATTTAATGGACGTTCAAATGAAACACTTCAGTCTACGCAAATAAATCGGATACAATAGACAAGCTGAAAAACGATATTACAGTCGCCATTAATGTAATCTCGATTCCACTGTGCGAAATTTTATTAAAGAATTGAATCGGACGCGTCGTATTATATTGTAAAATAGAATTCACGTTTCAAGGAACAAGCGGACAAATCTTAACAATAATTCGGGTGTTGTTTCAATCTAACACTAGAACTACTAAGCGAGTCAAAGTGACTGGTTACTGACTATTTTTTTTATATTTGTTGAATTTGTAAAAACTGATCTACGAGAAGAATGTTTAATAAACTTCTTTATCGAAGCATATACTATAATTAAAACACGGATTTTAATGGAAATTTTAATGGAAATTTTCTGAATAAATTGTGCTAAATATAGGTTAAATAAAAATATATTACTCTTGTTAATAATCGTAACGAATCGAGAACAATGCAGGAATATTCTTAAACTTTTCTCACGTGTTTACAGTTTTATAATCTCCCTGGTCATTTTTCTCTCGAGAAAATGTTTAATAAAACTCTGGATTAAACTATGTATTATTAGACCGCGGATCTTTATGCGAAATAGAATTTTTTAAAATAAATTGTACATATAAATAAATACCAAATATAGGTTTGATAAAAATATATTTCCTTCGTTGATAATTGTAACAAAGTTGAGCGTTCTTAAACTTTTCTCACGTCTCGTTTAACCCTTTGCACTCCGAACGATTTTGGACATTGGCTACCAGCTACTCAGCGGCACTTTACGGCAGAAACAAACATTTACAA
>NW_027588394.1:0-1131 GCF_028453695.1 Augochlora pura | reverse complement strand
CCCAATAAATACTGGGGATTGTGTGTGGAGGTGGAAGAGTGCCTGGTGTAGGCGTGAGAAGGACCGGTCTGTGTCTTGTAGTAAAATCGTCTGTTGTTTTAGTGTGGAAGGTGAGGTGGTGTTTAATGAGAAAGAGGTCAAGTGTGGATGGTCGGAGTCTATTGTTGGGAGGGATAAAGGTAAAAGTGCCAGGGTGATTAATCAGGTATGGGGAGGCGGATGAGTGCCTGTAGAGGATGTTACCAGAGGCATTGTTCTGGAAATTGTTCCAGGATGTGTGCTTGGCGTTCAGGTCCCCTCCGACAATGAAGTTGCCTGGGAGGTTTGTGAGTTGATCAAGTTCAGCGAAGGTGAGTTTTTGGGAGGGGGGTATGTAGACGACTCCAATATAGAGTTGGGGAGTGAGAAGCTTAATGTGAAGGTTTCGAGGTTTGTTGTGGGGTTTGTGTGTAGCTGGAATTGTAGGTTATTGCTAACTAGGATGGCGACACCTCCGTGTGAGGTGTCACGGTCATTTCTGAGAACGTGATAGCCTGTGAGTGAGAGGTTTTTGGAAGAGTTGAGCCATGTTTCTGTTATGAGTGCTATGTGAATTTTGTGTTTGTGAAGGACGTGCAGTAATTCAAGCATCTTTGGGAGTAAGGACTCGGAGTTGAAAAGGAGTATGTTTGTTAGGGGAGACATTTTACTCGAGGGAGAGGGCGACTTCTACGAACGCTTCCATGCGTTCAATTTGAGTTTTGCAGTTCCTGAGTTTAGATATTAATGTTTTCGCTGCGTTGATCGTTAACTTGAAGTCGCAGAGAGAGTTGAGTTCTTGAAAAATGAAGAGGGCTCCTGCCAGGGATTCTTCACCAGCTGGCGGAGGGGGTGAGGTTGGTGAGGTTGGTTTGTTGGGGGATGGGTTGTTGCCCGTAAGGGCATCTCTGTACGAGAAAGATTGCTTTTTGGGTATAGGGGCTGGAGAGAACCTGGGGGTTGGGGGTGGAGTGACGGGGGTGGTATGGGGGGTGGAGTTTTGCTTTTTCTTTAGGTATCTGAGGAGGGAGGGGCACTGCGAGTAGTTTGCAGTGTGATCGCCCTGGCAATTTGCGCAGGTAGCCGGGGTGTCCCTGGTTTTGGTACATTCCC
>NW_027588393.1:0-1131 GCF_028453695.1 Augochlora pura | reverse complement strand
TCGCGAGTCCGCTCGACGATTCGCGCGTTGACATTCCGGCTCGTAGATTCGGAACGCGCCGCTGAAACGGGATGTTCGAATAATTATAGCGGGCATAAAAGTCAGGATCGGCCGTCGACTCCGCGAACAGGAGGACCGGCTGGCGTGACGATCCTGCGGTCCGCGCTGAGCCGGCGGGAAAGGGGTCCGGTGATTTGCTAGTTGTGGGAAGACCGATTTTCGGCACCACTCTGCGATCCCCCTATATGGTCGATAGAAGACTCTTGGCAAATTGGCGTCGGCAGTTGGTGCATTCAATGAGAAAAGGACTTGTGCCGTAAAATCTCATTTCAAGATCTATTTAACCCTTATCGGAGGAGAAGCGACTCTTAGCAGCCACTGTGTTTCGCGCGGCAGGTCGAGTGATATATAATTGTATATAGTTGCATATAATCGCATATAGTTGCATATAATCTATTATATAAAAATAAGTCGAGTTTTCCTTCCTGACGCTATAACTCCAGAACGCACGAACCGATTTCCACGGTTTTGCATTCGTTGGAAAGGTCTCGGGCTCCGTGAGGTTTATAGCAACCAAAATTCTGGAAAAATTTCAACAGAAAAGCAGGAAAACAGGGAAAATCATTTTTCACATACAGCGCCATCTCTGATACATAGCATGTACTACAAACCAATATGGTTTATAAAACAAAAAAAATAACTTTTCTTCACCTTTTAATCCCCAAACGAAATATTACAAAAAACGAAGCCATCTGGTGGCGAAACGAAGTTCGCCCGGTTTGCTAGTCGTATATAAATTATATTTGTATTACATGCAAAATAATAATTGATACACAAGACAGTCGACACATCTGAGAAAATCGCCTCGTCCTGCTACCTCACTTAGTCGGAAAAGTCGTCGTCCTCTAAGGGTCAAAAGTATTCTTTCTAATACTATCCGATGGAGCTTAATGCAATTTAAGACAACATTTGACTCGAATAAAAGTCGCAATCGATGCACCGCGGTGCAACGAATGCTTCGCTCGGCGTCATAATCGCACCGAGATGCTCGTTAAAAAAGAAAAAGGGGACACGCAGCTCCCCGGTTCTGGCAGCCAGGTATATCTAGTACGCAGCGGTCGTCGCGAGACT
>NW_027588392.1:0-5676 GCF_028453695.1 Augochlora pura | reverse complement strand
TTTATTTCGATTTTGAAGAAATTAATAATATTTATTAGATCTAGCATCGAATATTTATCGCGAGTCGGACTCGTTATTATAGCGCAAAGGGGTTAATAAATAATGGTTGCGAGATCTTTGTAACGACAGAATGGAATTAGTTATTCTAAGATTAAATAATTATTCTATTCGCAGGCATTTGTTTACGTATCGACTGCATTCTCGAACTGCGTGCACGACACTATAGATGAGATCTGTTTAAATATTGCGTTAATTTTCGAAGGGAATTCCTCGAAAGCGATACTAAGTTTATCGGATTTAGAGTTTTTGCCTGAGAACGCTCGGAGTCACGACCCCCGGTCGAAAACACTTCGAACCGGCGACCGCTGAGACTCGGCGACCTCGGCAACAACGAACGATAATAGAGTCGAAATCGAAATCGGAACGTTACACAGAGAACAAAGTAAATTTTAACGGTCTTCGTAAAATTTGCCTAGTAACCAGGTATAGAGAGAGAGAGGGGATCGGCAAGTTAGATCGACGCGCCGCGACGGTACCCGGAACACCGCGACGGTGCCCGAAGTTCTGCTTCGTGGGCACCTCCGCTCTTTGTGGAGACGAAGAGTGAGTGCTGTGAACCTTGGAAGTGACATATCGGTTTCCGAGTGCCATCCCTTTCGTGCAACGAAAGAAAAGAGGTTACCAGAGGATATTATCTGGGAGCAGCCTAATCCAGCTGTCGGTAAGGTTAAGGAACCACGAACGTGCATTCCGTTTGCGCGTTTTCTACCGAAAAGCGACTCTAGTTGTGCTGTGCTTTTTCCAGCGCAATTAGAGAGATTAGAGCCTACACCTTCCGTTCGGCCCGCACTATTGCTGTGCTCGAGCTGTGAGTTTGTAGTGCATTAACAGAGCGTTCAGGTTATAAGCGAATATTCCGAGTTCGGCGCGTCCTGTACTGTTACAGTGCACGTGTCAAACGATCGGGTCGCAACAATCTTTCCCTGACACGCTAGACAGTTGAGTTCGATTTGAGCAACTGTCTTGCATTTCTGTTTGTAGTATACGGCGTACGGCGAGGACCTACGATTGATTGGCCTCGCTGAACGGTTTCTCTTGGGTGGATCACACCGAGGGTCCATACCGGGTTATGAGAGCTAGTCACGCTAGGCAAGATGTAGGAGGTGCACGCCCTGCACTTGTTTAGTGGTCGAGCTCCGGCGGGTACTAAACTTCGCTTAACGGGATCGTTTGGGGTAGGCACGGATGCTGCAGATCCTAGTAGCCCCCCTCTCCCCGTTGCTCCTCGAGACCCGTGCATCTCGGAATAGGAGTGAGAGTTTCGATTAGAGATGCTCAACGTCGTGTCGCTCGTGGGACAGATCTGCTGGAGATTTACGACCTCCAGTGGACGAGTGTCGAGCAGAAGTGTATCTCTATAGCCGGGACTGCCCGCAGATTCGATGGAAGATTCCGAATTTGCGTAGAGCGGCCGTTTGTTGATAGTCGGAATACCCGACGGGACATCGGCCGTCCTGGACTATTGAGGGTGAGACCGTGGTTTCGGAAACTAACGTACGATCCCACGCGCTCGTCGCCGAATGCATTCCTTGGCTTTCCAAGGAGGCATCGGTGCGGCTAAAAAGGATGGTTCACTCAGGACGGATTCACGACTGAGTGGCCCCCTTCTCGCTGGAGCACGCGTTTCGCTGTTGCCCATCTGAGTTGGGAAAACAAATAGCTGATTGACAGCGTTACTCATTCTATTGGTGGCTCCGGCCATTATTTCTTATTTTCAGAACCCGGACGCAACCCACGCCTCGCGACGCGCCAGGTTCCAGCCGACCGCGCCCGACTAAGCGAGCCAGGAGACATCCAGGAACAGCATAACACCCTGTAGACGTCTCCCAATAAACTGCCTGGATTGCTTTACCATCAACGAGAGTAGATTTTGTTCAGGACCCTTCACGCTCTCCTATCCCTCAGTACTGACAATACGTTAGAGTCACGGTTAGCCGATCTCCTAACAAGATCCATTACGAACCACCCTTAGACTGTGACAAACTGATGACGTTGGTCGATTGCTTGGACGACGATAAACTGCTGGAGATAGAGACTGCGTAAGTATTCATCCAATAATAATAATTATCATTAGAATATATTGTTAGTATAGTAGCTATTATTATTAATAGTAGCAAATAATAGTAGCTATTATTATTTCCGTCTAAAAACAAGAATTACTATTAGAATATGTTGTTAGAATGGTAGCTATTATTATTAATAGTAGCTATTATTATTTTCGTTTAAAAACAATAATTACTATTAGAATTGTTGAATAAAATTGATTTCGACGTTCGAAATCAAGGGGAAGCGCAAGGAGGTATAGAACGGTGATCTAAGAAGAAAAAAAAACGAGATAAAGAAAAAGTGTATAACATTATTTTATTCAAGGCTTAGCTTTCGAGAAAATATTAGAACGGACAAATAATGCTAATTAATAGGAATCGGTGCTTCTTTCAATTCAGTTTTCTTGAAAATATAGGCCACGCGCGTGTAAATTAATTCCACTTGCATTTCTGAATAGTTCGACACATATCCATGAATTACCGTAACTGAGGAAAGTATAATAAGACCTGTTGCAAAAAGTAATCCCTCGTTCAGTCCGCATCGGACAGATCCCCGGGTTGCTTCCAGTCGATGTACGCGATGACAATGATACGCGATCGTCCCTTATCACGGCGACCAGTCATCCGTTTCCCGAAATTATTTCGCGCCGCTACGATCCTTTCTTATTTTACTACGATTTTGCGCTTCACTTAATTTTGCATTTCGGTTTGATCTGCGCCATTTTCTTTCGTCGTCATCTTACCTCGCTTCTACCGCAACGTGGCGTTCTGCCACGGATCCAAAACCACCCTCTCGCATTGTTTAGTCTTCCAGCAGTCTGAAGACCAGACATATTAAAAGGTTGAATTGTAAATGAACAAAACGTTGAAGAGATTCGCCGACAAGATGTCGTTGGACAAGATCAGCGAGCCGAGTTCGCAAGCAGCGGGGATGAATGTCAGCGAGATCGCCGAGTTTTACAAAGGGCAGAACGTTCTGTTAATTGGCGGGACGGGTTTTATCGGTCTATTAATCATCGAGAAATTAATGCGGTAAGTGTAACGCGGCAAGGATTATTTTTTTTACAGATAAAAGAATGTCGAAGATTTTAGGGGTTAACATTATTTTTTTAAATAGTGTGCTATGGTGTTTAATTGCTGATACAGTGGCTGGTATTCAGATGATTTTAGGCACCTGTAGTTCAATATAGTATATAGTATTCAATATATGTATATATACATCAAATATCATCAAATTAGTTAACCTTATTATTATCATCTCAAACAATATTGATTACTTTGTCCATTTTGTACAATAACTTGTAGATGTCACGGCTGTCGTTTATTCCGAAATTATAAAATGCCGCAATGATTTCGCAACTTCACCGCTATATTGCAAAGTAGAATAGTTCACAAAGGTGACACGTCCGGTGTATTAATTAATGAAAATGAAATTAATTTATGCCAACAGTACGTATTTTTTTCATTAGTAGGTATCAATACGGAGAATACAATTCCCAGATGATCTTATATTTCGATGGCTTCGAAAACAATTTATGGATTTTAATATCGCGAATGGAGGAATCTCATTGTTCGACAATTTAATGTTATTCTTTGGTTTTGGTTTATAGTGTTATTAATGTTATATTAGAGTTATAGTGCAAGGAGGTAAAGCTTGATGTCTCTACCTTAAGATGATAGCGTTAACCTTTCAATAGCGTTAAAATGGCCGACTTTCACCAAAAATATTCCTACGGGAAAAATTTTGTCGAACCATAAAAGAAAAAAATGAGAATAATCCCCACGTGAAAATAGAATCGACATAATTGTTCACATATAAAGCTAAAATAAGATGAAAGCCGCAAATTCCAACGCGTTTTTACGATTTGTGGTATATTCGCAGGTCCTGTCCGGACATCGCGAATCTTTACATGTTGATCAGACCGAACATACAAGCAATACAAGCAACTACGAATAATTCGTCAATCGTTTCGCCAATGCTTTCGGTATCGGTTCCAGGTATTTAGCAGGGTAAAGGAGGAGCAGCCAGGCTTCTTAACCCTTTCCTTACGGCAGTGCGCGCCGCCAGAGTGACGCCCCTGTACGAGTCACCGCGCCGCGGAGTGTACACTTTGCTCGTCAGTAGTCTTCGATATTCGGATTAACGTTTTTCAACGCCACTTTGTGATTGACTTGTATGTACACTCTTTTAAGAGCTACATAACAACTATTACATCGTATTATAGGAATACACATCGATTAGAGTCAACAGTTGATTATACGTCGACTTATATATTCAACAAATAGGTCGTCACGCGTTCGCTGCCTATAGTCGGCACCCGTACCCACGAGTCGTCGCGCGTACTGTTATGCCGTGAAGGAGGAAAGGATGTAAGGTCCCTCGAGAAAACACCCTTCTTCTTCGTAACAATGTGGAGTTTATTAGAATAGGTCACAAACAGAATTCACAAGAAAGTAACTTCACCAGTTTTCTGATCTGCACGAGGCTGGCGCGAATTTAAGAGTGGCCCATTTTGAGTTCCGAACCCTTTTACATATTCTTATCGAATGGACTTGGGCCTTGCCGCATTGGTCATGGGCCACGTAAGTCTATGACCAATAGTTCAAGGTTTGAAATTTGGGCAAAACAGAGCTGATTCATCCTGTTTTGCTCGGTACCTTATCTTAGGGGTGACGCAGCATAACAGTACGCCGCCTATAGTCGGCACCCGTATCCACGGGTCGTCGCGCGTACGCCGCCTATAGGCGGTACCCCTAATGAAAGGGTTAAATAAGATAGCGATGATAGAGTGAGACGCCGTCGAAAAAAACTTCGGTTTGTCTCCGGAAACAAGACTAATGCTGAACGACACGAACATCGTGATCCATGCTGCCGCATGCGTCAAGTTCAACGAGAATATCCGCTCGATAGTGCACATCAACGTGAGAACTACGAAGCAGTTGTTAATTTGGGCGAAATTGTTGCCAGACTTGAAGGTACGTCGCTTATCGATCGATATGATTTTGAATTTGCATAAAAATTACCAGCATTAGTTGCACGAAAAATAAAACTCTCTTGTACCGTCGGTCACGGCAACGTTCAATGTTCTGGAAGAAAATTCGTTTCTCGCTGCGATAAAACGAAAGAAATCTTGATACATTGTTGCTCTGAAACTGTCCAACGTTCACCAGTCGTTCGGAAAGGAATCAATGGAATGATCGCTAATTATTTCATTCGCAGCCGTTCGTGTACGTGTCGATGTCACGGGGGAAATAGGAAAGACACGTACACTAGCCGTAGCGTAGAAATACGGGGTCTGAAGGGCAGGAACTAAGACGCGCAGTGTTGGGTTTTGAAATCAAGACTGCCTTTATTTTGTATATTAACGGCTTATATACTATGGGTTTCGTGTTATTGGATGCAGTGTTTTGGGAGAGGGGCTGCATCACCAAAATGGGTCGAAGGTTGAAGTTCTCGTTGGACCTGATGTGTCATGGTGTTGCTAAGTCTGTTATCTAGGGTTGACTTGGCCAGATGCGTCACATCGACAGCGTTCTCGAACTGCGTGCATGAAACTATCGACGAAATCCA
>NW_027588391.1:0-1131 GCF_028453695.1 Augochlora pura | reverse complement strand
ATTTTTCTTGCAGTTCCCTTATAATTAGAAGCTACGCGTAATATGGCTCGTCTGTCGCGTTCTGTTGTAGCACGAGGTCTGCCAGTACTTTTCTTTTTTCCGTAGATTTGTGGATTTTTTAAGAAGTTATACACAACGTGACGGCTTCTATTTAATAACTTCGCAATTTTCGTAATAGTTTGATTTTGTGACCGCAATAACAGAATTTGGTCGGTTTCACTTTTGTCTAATTGTTTTCCACGACCCATTTTAACTTTAATGGCACAAATATTGTAGATAAATGAAAGATTTGCTCGTCTGCTTCTAGTCACTGCTGATAGATTACTGCCAGAGTACATAATAACAGAAAATATTACATGCGTCCTATCAATTTGACCGAGCAAAGTCGGCCCATGTTTACATTTCTTCCTCGAATTTCTTTCGTGTACAAGATACAAACTTGCAATTCTATATGGATACTTTGAAGAACATATCTAATATATAGAGTGAGTAATATGTACATATATTTTATTGTGTTATATGAAATATACAAATATATCAAATGTCCTATCATTTTGTCCGGCAGTGTATGTTGCAGAAATGACTGGTACGCCGCACCGTCCAGCCTGTTGGGCAGGATGTACGGCCCAACAATAAAATTGCCGCAAATTCCAGCCCACACATTTACCGAGAATCGGACCTGCTCTCTGCCTGGCCGTAACGCATGCGGATTCTCAACACTCCGCATATGCATATTATGAGCATTGAAGCAGCCTTCTCTGCTAAAGAGTGCTTCGCCTGTCCACAATATGTATTTGTGGAATGTTGGATTCCGCACTATTTTCCCCAACAGCCACCTTGAATATTCTACCCGTTTAGGGCCGTCATCTTCATGCAAAGCTTGCACACGAGCTAATTTATACGGGTGCATCTCCTCAGCCCGGACAATTCGATACACCGTCGAAAAGCTCGCACTGTAAATTAATTTATATCCAGCAAAATTAGCAATCGAAAAATGTTTGTTATAAATGAAATTCACAATTAACTGAAACTTACTTCAATTCGCGGCCCACCTGTCGCACGCTTTGAGTGCCATCAAGTTCCGTAGCCTCCACTACGGTGTCCTCTAGCTGCACGCTACGCGCGGAACGC
>NW_027588390.1:0-1132 GCF_028453695.1 Augochlora pura | reverse complement strand
TCATTGTTTGAAGATCGTCCTTGGGACCCTGTGTCCAGGACTCAACACACGCGTAATTCCCATTGGTCTATGACCTCCCAAAACCTACTTTTATTGGTAAACAAGTAGATTAATAAACTAATCTAATCTTATTTTTTATTATTACTTTAAACCATATGAGACTTATATAATAGACTATAATTTTTTTCATCATATAGAATAGTTGTATGAAATTAACCCTTTGGGGACGGAGACACTCGACGGGCGAGCGTCGCTGTGGACGACAGGTATTGGAGCGCGCAGTAAAGAAAATATTCATTTCGCACGTTTGCGTTATAAAAACTAAAGCTTTATTCGAATAAGACTTCATTGCTAAAAGTCTCCAATTTCATTGAGAGGCAACTAGACTTCTTAGGCTGGAATCCACATGCGTAGCTTACCGTTTAGAATGACAGACGTACGCAGCAGCAGCGTGAGAATTGGGCGGCTATATGCCGACACGCGTCCGCAACGGTAAAAACGCTTGGGCGGCTATATGCCGACACCCGTCCCTAAAGGGTTAATAATTAAATTCTTATGTTTCATTTTATTATAAAGTGATGTATCATTTTATGGCCTTCAATGAATTACGTCTTTTATTCAATGTGTAATTTAGCCAATAATAATCACAAGTGTGGAATGAAAACAAAATGGAAGAAGCTAGGAGGAAACCACGGGAGAGTGAGACGTTGATGGGAGGCAGGAAACGTTGTTTGTTTACCGTAGACCAGGCTCGTGTTTCTCGTTTTCTAGAAATTGAGGCTTGTAAGAAAGCAGTATTTCTGACAATAAAGAAAACACGTTTACCCTACTTGTACGAGGACGTTAACATAAGTGCGTTGGTGGGGAACGGCCCTACACTTTTGTCTGTGCCATCTCTTGACCAGTGAACTGTATAGTAAATTCTCTCCAATTGTTCCTTAGCTTGTAAACAAAAATGGACAATTTGGAGAGATGAGATACGATTATTCGAGCCTCGCGACTTGTCTTTTAAATTGTTGACAATAGGCAACTATAAAACTGAACCACAAGACTCGAATAATCGTATCTCCACTCTCTAAATTGTTCATTTTTGTTTACAAGCTAAGGAACAATTGGAGAGAATTTACTGTAA
>NW_027588389.1:0-1132 GCF_028453695.1 Augochlora pura | reverse complement strand
GGAAAGATAAATGAATCCGTCCTCCTGCCCCCGCTTCGCCGCCGCCGCCGTCGTCGTCGTCGTCGTCGTCGTCGCCACCCCCCAGCGCCCTCCGTGCTCGGCTCGCAACAGAAGAGAAAATCAGCCGCAACAAGAATAGCGACTTCGCCCGGGGTTTCGTTTCGGCCGTCGTTTCCCGCTCGCGAAAGAACGAACCCGGGGCGAGACAATCAGAGGACGCGGAATCAGTTTTATCGCGTATCGAATTAACCCCCGCCGCACGGCGCCCGCTGAAATATTAATCGAGCTGCGGTAATTGTTGCACGGAGAGAAAGAAAGAGAGAAAGAGAGAGAGAGAAAGAGGCGGTTGCGCGCCACGTTTAAGCTCGCCCCTGAATTTTACATGGCCGCTTCTTTTCCGGACTCGCACGCGTCCTTTTCGTATCCTACGCGAATCCGTCCCGTGATTGACGCCGCTTACCAAATCTTTGCGCGCGCGGGCCAAAGGTCGCCTACAATTAGACGATTTAGCCGATACGCTTCTGTTCCGTGTTTTCGAAATACCGGGGCTATTCTTGGCCGAAATGTACCTGGAAATGGTATTTGAAAAATTGTACACGACGAGAGATTTTGTCAAATTTAACTCGGATGGCAAAGCGAAGTTTTAGGATACGTTTTCTTTTATTTGTTATACTGTAAAAGGTATGGTACTATTGGCAAGGTAATTTATACTCACTGTCAATATACTCTGTCAATTAATATGGACGAGTTTTGAATCTCTTCGATCACTCTAAAATCTGTCTGAACGATCGCTCTATCTTTGTAGATAATTATAAATAAATTAATAATAAGCTATTGTAAACCTATTCGATTTTAGAGAAGAAATGTGGATACAATGTTTATTAATTCAGTAGCGGATTAAGGAAACGATAAAACGTTAATTTTTCCGTCACTTTAAAATCAGTCTGAACGATCTCTAAAATCCCTCTAATTAATTATAAATCAGGCAATCAATTTTGCAGGTTTTTAACAATCACGAATCTACTTTAAAACGCGGAAAGAAATATTCGCACGTGCCCTAATCCAGCAGCGAATATATACTGCGCGGAGATGGTAAAACACGGTTTCCTGGCATGCGATTTTAGCAACTGCC
>NW_027588388.1:0-1132 GCF_028453695.1 Augochlora pura | reverse complement strand
CTTATAATGAGAAAAGTTCAGTGACAAAACTACGAATTGTAAGTTCATAATTGTGAATATGGAGATATATGTTAAAATGTATACGTATATTAGATTGCCCCATAAGTTTCTTCCGCGCTACGCTAAGAGTAACTCTAAGTGGCTGTATTTATATAAATATCCAGGCTTATCCCTTAACCGTTTATGGCATCGGTTTCAGTCGCCCCGGAGCTATTGCAAAGTGCGTTTCGTTGGTGACAAAGTCTCTTCTCAAATTTTTTCTGCACCGTTCAATATGGAGAGCCAAAATAAGCATTTGCGACATGTTACGCTTCATTGCTTTAAAAAAGGCAATAGTGCAGAGGACACTGCCGACGAGATTTACACCGTTTACGGGAGTGGTACTACGACTATCAGGACCATCCGCAATTGGTTTAAAAAATTTCGAGTTAAAAGATGAAGACCGCAGTGGCCGCCCAGCAACGACGTATACGGACATTATCAAGCTGTGCTCACTGAAAATCCGCGATATAGTGTGCATGAGATAGTGGATGCCGCTAATATACCCAAGACAACGGTACATAAGCATTTAATCAAGATGCGATGTGCGAATCGAAATGAAGTTTGGGTTCCACACGGAGACCGGCCTTATGAACCGCCTCTCTACGTGCGATTTGCTTCTCCAGCGACATGAGAGGGATCCTTTCTTAAAGAGGCTTTTCATTGGAAACGAGATTTGGATTTTATACCAAATTTTGCATCGAAAACACGCTTGATCTAAGGAAAATAGACCTTCAACTGTTGCGAAGACTGGACTTCAACCGAAGGAGGTTCTTTTGTGCATTTGGTGGGACTGGAAAGGTGTAGTGTATTACGAGCTCCTTCCTTAAGGCGATACGATTAATGCTGACAGATATTGCAATCAACTGGATGAATTAAAAAGCTGCCATAGCAGAAAAACGGCCAGAATTGTCGATCCGACGAGGCGTCGTTTTCCATTGCGACAACGCAAGACCGCATGTTGCGTTGGGCGTAATGCAAAAATTATTACAGTTTTATTGGGACGTTCTACCTCATCCTCCTAGCTCCCCAGACCTTGCTCCATACGATTATCACTTGTTCCTCTCCTTTAAAAATTCTCTCCGTGGTAAAT
>NW_027588387.1:0-1132 GCF_028453695.1 Augochlora pura | reverse complement strand
CCATTTGTTTCTGACTCAAAGTGTCATCTTTATCCAATATTGTTTGTAATTCGGCGTGTCATCAAAAACGATACAGCAGAAAAACAGTACATTTCAGATAATACTGTTCGTTCTGAATTGCTCATATATTGTTGTTCTTTTTTTTTTACACCAATAGTGATTTGTTTTGGTTACGTTGAATTGCGCAACCTCTTCAGAGACGAAGAGTACAAAATAATCGATAGTTTTTGCTGATCGTCTAATATTTTTTTTTGATTCCTGAATCTTCTTGTGTAAATTGATGAATCTTGGGTATAAAAGTTTTTGTTGCCCATGTATGGCAGTTAATGTCGTCTTTTTCATCCTTTCCTGTTTCTGAGTCTGAAGTGCTACGTATATTTCTTCTTTTTTTCGTAAAGTAAAATTATTTTCGTTTTCATCGTCTGAATCATACTCTGAATCTGCCAACCCATTCAAAAATAAGATTTTCTTTGAACTTCGCTGTGGCATTCTAACAAAGGCGGAAAAGATATTTTACAAAATAAATTTTAAACAAAGCTTCAGACAAAAATTTCAAATAAATGTTTCTGACCTTTGAATTCTAAAATTATACAGTAATTCCTCCAATTTATCTCACCCTTCTGCAATTTCTTTTAGTGGTACAACAAAGACTTTGTGTTACCCTTGTTATATATCCTATTTTGTATTTCAATCCCGGTTTGTACAGTATGAACTCCACAATGGATTGGAGAAAACGAAAGTATTCTTTTGTTAGGATTAATCCAATATTGGTTGATAGAATCAAGAGATACTCTACCGATACAGGAAATTCTTCTTTGCCGACGTGAGACGGCGCTCGTATATGCAAGCCGCCAGATATACGATACGGCACTTGTACGCCCAGGTCGTCGCATATACAGCACCCGACACACAGGTCGTCATGTGGATGCCGGATATATACGGCACCCGTAGCGAAAGGGTTAAATATACCTTTCCTTCTTCTGGGAAAATACAATAATAATATGGTCCAACATTGGTTGCCAAGGGTCAAGGGAAACCCAGGAAAAACCTGACCAGACCATTTACACATTATAATTATAAAACAAATAAACAGATAATCAAACATACAAATAAAATATATGTATATATCATC
>NW_027588386.1:795-1132 GCF_028453695.1 Augochlora pura | reverse complement strand
TTTATTCTGGTATATTATGTTGCATCTCACTTAGATCCACTTAAATTCCCTTGTATCCTTTTCTATCCCTCTTATATCCCTGGATATTATGTTGTATCTCACTTATATACACTTAATTTCCCTTATATCCCTTTCTATCTCTCTTTTATTCTGGGATTTTATGTTGTATCTCACATAGATCCACTTAAATTCACTTGTATCCTTTTCTATCCCACTTATATCCTTGGATATTATGCTGTATCTCATTTATATACACTTCAATTCACTTGTATCCCCTTCTATCTCCCTTTTATTCGGGTATATTATGTTGTAGCTCACTTAGATCCACTTAAATCCC
>NW_027588386.1:437-695 GCF_028453695.1 Augochlora pura | reverse complement strand
ATATCCTTGGATATTATGTTGTATCTCACATAGAACCACTTAAATTCCCTTGCATCCTTTTCTATCCCTCTTATATCCTTGGATATTATGTTGTATCTCACTTATATACACTTAAATTCACTTATATCCTCTTCTATCTCTCTTTAATCTGGGATATTATGTTGTATCTCACTTAGATCCACTTAAATTCCCTTATATCCCCTTCTATCTGTCTTTTATTCTGGGATATTATGTTCTGTCTCACATAGATCCACTTAA
>NW_027588386.1:0-337 GCF_028453695.1 Augochlora pura | reverse complement strand
TTTATTCTGGTATATTATGTTGCATCTCACTTAGATCCACTTAAATTCCCTTGTATCCTTTTCTATCCCTCTTATATCCCTGGATATTATGTTGTATCTCACTTATATACACTTAATTTCCCTTATATCCCTTTCTATCTCTCTTTTATTCTGGGATTTTATGTTGTATCTCACATAGATCCACTTAAATTCACTTGTATCCTTTTCTATCCCACTTATATCCTTGGATATTATGCTGTATCTCATTTATATACACTTCAATTCACTTGTATCCCCTTCTATCTCCCTTTTATTCGGGTATATTATGTTGTAGCTCACTTAGATCCACTTAAATCCC
>NW_027588385.1:0-1132 GCF_028453695.1 Augochlora pura | reverse complement strand
ACTCAGAAATTCTCTCTCCCCCCCTCTCTCTCTCTCTCTCTCTTCTCTTTCTTTCTCTCCCCTTTTTCCCGCTTCAATTATGCACGATTCGTTTGATACACTGAGCGATATCTTTTGCCGCAATCTCTTTCAACGATATTCAACTTTCTCGAATCGATTTCGAGATTTTTCGTGCTGCACAGTTCTGAAAGTACACCCGGTATATAGGAAGTGATTTAATGTCTGAGCTGCTCTCGTCGTGGTTCTTCGTTTCCACGGATTGATTTCTACTTACAAGGAACCGCATTTTTAGAGCCGCGTTATGGACAGATATTCATTTTGTCGATCAGCGACGGTAATAACTCCTTTAACGAACTTTATTTACGTCTATTGTTTGATGCAGAAGAATTTCTCGGCTGATGAACAGTTTTCTCAAAACTTCTTTTAGAATTTTGTTTCAAGATTTTCTTCTAATATTTTTCTAATATTATAATATATATTTTTCTAGTATTATAATATATATTTTTCTAATATTATAATATATATTTTTCTAATATTATAATATATATTTTTCTAGTATTATAATATATATTTTTCTAATATTATAATATATATTTTTCTAATATTATAATATTCTAATATATTTCTAATATTTTGTTCTACTATGGTTTTTTAAAATTTCGATTCACGATTTCGTTGAAAAATTCTGTTTTAGAATATTTTCGTTGAAACCTTGATACTACATTATGTTTTAAAATTCTATTCGTTTGTTCAAGAACTCCTTCGCTCGAGAAGATTTTTTATCCAATATCTTTTTCTAAAATTCTATTCCAGGATTTTGTTCTGAAAACTTATTCTAAATTGGGGTTTCAAGATCTTGGTTTGAAAATGTTCTTGCAAAGATATCCTTTTGAAATAGTATTTTATAGAGTATACAAAATGCCTTCAAACTGGTTTTAACTTTTTAGGTACGGCAGGATTTTGCGCAAATAAAGTTTTTCGTAACTAAATTACGATTTTCTCTTAATATATATTTTTTCCGGATATCTATATATAGTACTAATAACATATATTCTTTTCTTAATATATTGTATATACACACTTTCAGTTTAATTGTTTGCTTTAATAAATAATAAAACAATTGAGTAAAGCA
>NW_027588384.1:0-1132 GCF_028453695.1 Augochlora pura | reverse complement strand
TGATGTTAATATTCTTTCGATAATTGTGTAGCAATGTTTTTTTGAGTAGAGTCGGAGATGTCACTCGAGTGTAAAGGGTTAATTAAGAAGATCGAGGTTTCGATTAGTGTGTTTCAAGCACTCGTTGACATGTTCGATTGATTATATTATAATATTTATAATGGTAGTTATTTATTTATGTAAAAAATATAGTGTATATAGTAGCGTATATAATAATATAATATAAAGTATATAATACAGGAAAATGTAGTAGACGAGAGATTTTATTAGACGTAATATTAAACTAATTGGAAATCCAAAACCAAACCTTTTGCAATATAGAAGTGTGAATAATTATAGACTCGATATAACTCAAAGTGACATTTTTAGTGACATTAAGGCAAAATCTCAACAGAATTTGAAGTTTCTATATTTTTATATTAAAAATTACAAAAAATAGAAATATATAGGATTGTAAGATAATTTAGAGTTAAGTTAATTTTTAATAATTTTATAATTTGTATCACTTGTCTTTTTTAACATTTTTTCGTATTTAGATTACATTTTAAGACAGAAGTTATTTCAGTAGTTCAATTAATTTGCAGTAACTTCATAAATTTCAGTCGTTTTTTTAACATTTTATAGATTGCATTTTAAGACGGAAATCAATATTTTCTTACGCCACTATATAATATAATTTACGTTATACTATTATAATATAACTTATGCCATTATAATTCGAACCTACTCATTTGATATGAAGCATTAATCAGGGTAGTCAAATATGGAACACTGTCGTCAAAACACAGGATTATTATATCGATTAAGCATTCTATGATTATAAAATGACATTTTTAAATTCAATCTGCATAATCTACAATATGATACAGACCACAAAAATCCAATATACTCTGAAGAATTATTTCAAACAATTCTCACATATATTAACTCAATTGTTACAGCAAGTTTCAAGATAATTTTTATATCATGAAAATTAGATTTCAAAAATTATTAAAAGTACAACTGTTGTTGCACGAGTTACTAGATTCAATTCCATGTGCATAAAATACATTTTGTCATATAAAATGGAAATGCTATATGTCAGAAAAGTTCATTTAGAATTATAGTTAAAATGGCTTCGAGTGCAAAGGGT
>NW_027588383.1:0-1133 GCF_028453695.1 Augochlora pura | reverse complement strand
ATAAAGTCTTTTATAACTAAATTACCACTTTTCTTCATATACATTTTCTTTCCATATAGCTATATATAGTATTAATTACATATATTCTTTTCTGTGTGTAATGTATATACACACTTTCACTTTAATCGTTTACTTTAATAATTAATAAAACAATTGAGTAAAGCACGCAACATTCACAAAAGCCACTGTAGTGGCGCGCCGTGCCTAAGAGGTTATGAATGACTCGCGAGTCCAACCTTTTGGACGGTAAGATATGTTGTATATTCATGGATAATGATCACGTAACCGCGTAAATATCTGTCGCCATTTTCACAAGCTATTACAATGTTTAACACATCGAAAATATTATAAGTTTATGCGTATTCTTCTTCCGCGCTTTGAATAATTTTTCTCAGTACATTTTCTCTGAATTCTTAATAACTGTTTACTTTTCGCTGGAAATCGGAAAACAGTTGACAGCATGTTACATAAATTTGGAACTCGAGATTACTATTTTGATTATCGTGAATATTCCGCAAAGGTTAGAATACACGTTGAATTTGTTATTTATTTAAAGTACAGCGATCGTAGTATTAAAAATGTTCCGGCGAGTGCAAACGATTGTGTAACATTTCGATATTCGCAACACAATATTCCCTGTTAACGGACGACAAGTGGATACGCGAAGAGCAGTAACAATGACAGTAGCAATAAAATTGCGTTACTGCACGCACCGCGCAGCGCGTATCGCATACGTAAGTTCGCTACGATCAGCCATACAAATCGCACATTCTGCCTTATAGTTTTCTATTCGACCGAAACGATTAAAAAGTTATGCAGCGACGTTGAAATCGACACTGATGCTGAGAGAGAGAGAGAGAGAGAGACACACACAAATTACACAGAGATTAACCGCGAACGTTCATCTAAATTTCCAATTTTATAAACCCATTTCAAAAATCCAAAATTGAAATAAAATTTCACTGTTACGTTTAAATTATAATGTATAATATTATGGATCTGAAAATGACTGAATTTACTTTTACGATTGTATTCTATTTACGCGTAGTAAAAAAGGACTAAGGTGATTTGTTTTTTAACAAAATTTCGTTAGAATGTTGTGCTTTTTAAACGAGCAGTTTTTATAAAATTAA
>NW_027588382.1:0-1133 GCF_028453695.1 Augochlora pura | reverse complement strand
AGATTTCGTTAAAATCGAAAAACGCAGCGTCGCGACGATTTGATGAAACGGCCACGATCGAACGTTCAGCTAAGTCGCGAGCAAAGCGTCGGAATATGCATAGAACGGGTTCCGCGCGCGGGGCGGTTTCGCAGGAAACGATTACACCCCCGGTGCTTATTAATTACGTTCGCGCACGGCCCCGATTAATTATATTCTCGCGCCGGCCGGGTCTTTTTCTTTTTCGTTTTAATGCGACAGCCCGTTGAATTATGTAATACACCATGAATGTTTCAGAGAGATAACGATCGAGGCGTTCGGCGAGGCGCGGCGAGGCGAGGCGAGGCAAGGCAGCCACGGCGCGTAATGATCACGTGCACGCGCTCAAGTAGATTCGTGTCGGGAAATTAGATGAACCGTTTCAGGGAAACGACGACAATGTTGCGGCTATCACGGCTAGTATAATGAACGCTTGCTAATAGCCGGCGTAGCTGCGAGCTGTATAATTAACGCGTCGTCCGTCGCGACCGGTTTTACGCGGCCTCCTCGCGAGAGTCTTCCCTCTCTCTCTCTCTCTCCCTCTCTCACGATTCTCCGCTAAATCGGAGCCGTTCGTATCGCGGACATGCTATTGGAAATTTCTTATCTGAGACCGACTCGCACACACACACACACACACACTCTCGCACGTTCGAATCGCCTCTTCGCGTTGCACGCCGCGCCGATAATTGGCAACGGCCCGAATAAAACGATATTTTCACCGATTTCGAGAAATAAAGTGGAGAAAGAGCGCCGTTAGACTGCCAATTTTCGTGCGGCCGGCAACGACGGTGTACATCGGAGACGAATAAAATGTTACCGCGATACGAGCACCGTGTGTAATAGTTCCTGCGCGCGATTCCCGTAGCTCGGGCGGTTCGATTGCGCGCTAGCTGGAAAGGATAAGGCAGGAAGTATCGAGAATATATGCGAGGAACGTTGTCGCGTTATCTGATGGTTTTCGGTCGTGGATCGCTTCGATTAAAAAGGATTTTTACGCAGGCCGTAAGACACGCATGGTTTTATTCAAAAAAAGGTATAGAGAGTAGTATATGAGCCGCCCAGTGCACACATCGATTAACTCCACTTTTTGAAAAATCTTAAATTTAAGTGTC
>NW_027588381.1:0-5676 GCF_028453695.1 Augochlora pura | reverse complement strand
GTCCTCGGAGCATCTACGGCTACAAGCGAGGCGAAAGTTGGTGACGGTATGTCCGTTTTCATGGGTCGCGACCTGCTGCAACAGCAGGTCCAGAAATCCGACAAAAACGAGGAGGAGCAACTGCACATAATGGGCGACGTCCTACGAACCATGCGCCAGGCGACTGAGCGGCAGCGAAACGTATCGATGCGGGTTAAGAACGGACTGCAGCACTTGGAGGAGTGTCTTGACGCCCTAAGGCTGTGCAGACGAACTCGTAAACGGGCCCAGGAATACCTGGAAACCTGGTGCCTGCCGCTCCACAACACCCACGACCGTTGAGGCCGGGTTCCGACCCGACCGAAGGCGAGAGCCACGGTGCTCGGGAGGAGCTCAAAATGACTCTCTTCGCGCCAAATGCTAAAGAGCAGAGGAGAGCGGTGATCGAGGCCGATGCAGCAGTAGCCACCCGACTGATCGCGATGTCACATATCAAGGTTGGGTGGGTAAGCTGTCGCACAAGGGAGTGGGCGGAAGTGCTAAGGTGCTTCCGCTGCCATGACTTCGGGCACAGCAGGCAGAGCTGTACTGGACCTAACAGGGGCGATGCCTGCTGGCGCTGCGGCGAGAAGGGTCACAAATCTGCGACGTGCACGGCTCCTTCTCGGTGCATGTTGTGCGCCGGGCATAAGGACGGCCGGGGGGCGGATCACCTCACGGCAGCAGGGTCCTGTAAAACATTCAGGGAGTCCCTAGCCGCGAAAAAAAAGACGCTGCGATGTTAAACATCATTCAGGGGAATCTGAACCGCAGCAGAGTAGCCGACACAGGGTGCGACAAGGCAGCCGCGGTGACGGCGGCATTGAGCAGGCTGATGGCCAACATTGGCGGACCAAAGCCGCAGACAAGACGACTCCTGATGTTCACGGTCCACTCGGTCCTCCTTTACAGAGCTGAGATCTGGGCCAACGGCATGGGCTTCGGGAAGTACCGGGCACGCATGGCCTCCGTCCAGCGCCGGGGAGCGCTGCGGATAGCGTGCTGCTATCGCACTGTGTCGGAGCCCGCGTCGCTGGTTATTGCGGGTATGATACCCGTCGATCTCCTCGCCGGGTAGCGTAAGAAAATCTTCGAGCGTGACCCGGCGATGGCCAGGCCGGATGCGGCCAAAGCCGCGCGCACGCACTCACTCGAGGAGTGGCAGCGGCGCTGGACAAGCGGTACGGAGATCCGCTGGACATGCCGTACGGAGAGCCGCTGGACGAGGAGACTGATACGGGACCTGAAGCCCTGGATGCAGCGGGCTCACGGGGAGGTTAACTTCTACGTGAGTCGGCTGCTGACAGGGCATGGATACTTCCAGCTGTATCTCTTCCGCATGCGGAAGATCGGGTCCCCCCAGTGCCGTTATTGCTGCGTCGCGAGTGATGATGCGTATCATACATTCTTCGGCTACGCAAACTTCGCAAACCAGTGCATGGAGCCAGCCGGCCAAGTTGGCGTGGGTCTGATGCTCCGCAGCCAGGAGTGTTGGGATACGATATCTCCGCAGAAAATGTCTCTTTGCGGAGATGTGCGTAAATGCATTTTCCCTCTTGCTGATAAAAAGAAAGAGTAAGAGACTATGAGGCTTTTATAGACCTACAAATAGATAAATATTGCTACAAAAGACCATATAGATGCTCATTAGAAGACAAAACCGAAATTGAAGAACAGGTAACCCAATTATTGAAACATAACCTGATTGAAGAATCCTAGTACATTCGCAGCACCGGTTACATTGGCTTACCAAAGAGATGAAGGGAAGAAAAGCAGACCATGTATTGATTCTAGAGATATAAACAAACCAATAGTGCCTCAATCGCAACCGTTTCCTCTGACTGAAGATTTAATGGTTAAGACTACTGACTGCAAGTTCTTCACAATGCTTGATATAAATTCAACTTTCTGGTGCATACCATTAAGAATTCGAGATAGACAAAAAACTGGATTTGTGACGCAAGAAGGTCACTATCAATGGACATGTCTTCCCTTTGGACTGAAAACGTCCCCAGCAATATTTCAAAGAATCTTGGTAAATATAATTTATCAAACTTTGTCGTAAATTATATAGATGATATAATGGTTTTCTCAAGAACATTTGAGGAACATCTAAATCATTTACAACAGTTTCTGGTTGCCATTATTAAAGAAGGGTTCCGTCTAAAATTAACAAAATGTAAGTTTGCAGCTAATTCGATTAAATACCTAGGTCACATCATTGCGGAGAATACGGTAACTCCCTTAGAAGGGAGTTGAAATTTTTGAAATTAATAAGAAATTCAAGAAATTCTTGTTCGATGATCGAACGCGGCTCAGAACCGATACGCGGCCGTCTCTCCTGTCAGCGAGGCGGGCTTCAATCGGTTGTCTCGCATGCGAGCAGCCCAAAACATCGTCCGTGCGCAGCCAACTTTATTCGTTAATAACTCCTTAACAAAGTCACGGATTGCATTTCGGCAAAGGAAAAGGTTACTTGAAATGATCTCAGGAACCCTCCATTTCCCGGAGTATGTATAATTTAGAAACATCCTGTATACACCAAAAACCGTCCTTGCCCTTATCCCCGTCTAAGGCAGGGCCCGCTAGAACGCCTTACTGACGAGTTCCCTAGCGGACCCGGGACGAAACAGTCCTCCCTCTTTTTTTTTCCGTTTCCTGCTCCTATAAAATTCCAATTTTCATAACGCGCCACACTTGGATTATTTATATTTTAAATGTTTTTTGGCATATTCGGCCAAGCCAAGCATTTATACTAATTCCATTAAAGACGATTTCCACGAGCGATTAGGTAGTTTCCAGAATACTATGCATTATCGTTACGGTTATCAGCCGATGAAACGAAAATAAAGTGCAAAATACTATTTAGTACATAGCATTCCAATCACGACCAATTTCAGAACCTAGATATACTAGTGTCAGCCATACGATTCCGATGCGTCATTCAATGTATTAAATTTACTTCCAAGTTGCACAGACATTCTCAACCATTTACTAATTGTATTAATCACATTAGAAAAGCCGAGCACTAATATTAAACGGATCACAATACCCTATAAAAATTACATAATTCTTATAATAAATACATATAACTTGAAAATCTATTGACTTTTACCTCGATGAAAATACCCATATAATATTAATAATCGCAAAGTAAAGAAAAAGCTACAGTATCCGAAAACAGTGTTCATACACAACCAGATGGTCTACTTTGAACGACGATAACCTTATTTGTAAATCAGATCTTCGTCAATGCCAGTAATAGATAATGTCTGACGTGGATTTTTAAAAAATCGCCTGGCAGTGTTTCCATCATTCGTAGTTCCAAAACCAGGTTTTGGTATATCCAGTAGTAATCCCATTTCACTTCTGAATTTTTCCTGAATAATTTGTTTCTTTCTTTTCACTTCAGTTTTGTCCTTATCATCTCTGATTTGTCACATTAGAACAGTCAGACGATATATGTGAAGAAGAGTTTACAAACATCTTACCCAAGCGTGTAGTGTTGATAGTCCCAAATTGTACAAGTTCTCATTTGGAATCCGTTTCATTATTTGCTCGAGATTATTCATTAATTTCGGAGTTGCTCCACAAATACCGCACGTTTGTGTTGATGATTCGGCCATAACTCCAAAAACTTTACCATCTATCATTGTTAATTGCAAACAATGATTTATTATTATATTTTGTTCTCCAATAGAAGCCTGTGTTGGTAGAATGCTTTTAATTTTACTTTCAACGTTTTCTATTTCTGTTTTACATAAGTCACTGCTTTCTTTTTCAAATATTATTTAAATAGGTCGACAATATCTCGGTGATAATGGTCCCATAGAATTTCATTTTATTGTGTCTGTAATATTAAAGGCACAAGGCATACTGCGAATAAATATGAATCGGTTTGCGATTTGCTGCATTCTCCAAACTTCTGCTTATAAATCGAATGACCTGCACTTCCGTCACAACCCCATTTATACATTAAATTTAAATTTCCATATATACATATTATATGGTGTTTGCCGTAACACTTCTTCTTGTGCCATTACGAGCCATTTAGCCGTATGATCAAGAAGTGCCTACAGGTTTACTTCAGCCATTATTTCGGAACAAATAATGCTTGTTTTATCAGGACAGCAATCTTCTTTTGCCTTTTTTAAAATGCCATATGGAGGATAAATATCGGCGTTTCGTTTCTTAGCTCCAGCTCTCATTAACAGATATGACCGTTTCGTGTAACGTCCATCAACGTACAGTGTCAAAGCTTCTTCTGGTGTGTATTTTATTGGAGCTGTTACTATCGATGGTGAAAGCAGTTTTCCCATATTACTTGTTGTTGTTGAAGGTTCTGATGTAATAACTTGCACCATTGAAGCAGCATCCCTTTTACCAGACTGTCGTGAACTCGTACTAGCCGCAAACGACAATTCCTCTGACGTGTAATTTTCTGTCAAAGGTAAAATTTTTTGCCTTTTGGATTGATCAGCAACTTCCCAAAAATCTTTTGACGGTCGGTCTTTTCCCTGTTCTTTTCGAAATTCGTGAAATACAAAAACTACAGTCTCATTTAGCCATTTTTCGTGTCGACATAAAAACAGTTTGACTGACCGGTTACACTTCTTCCACTTATCGGCAAAATTGCTATTTAAGTTTTTCACTTTGGTTTTTACACTTGCGTAAGCATTGTCCTCTTCACTTAATCCACACTTCTCCAAAACGTATGCTAAAACATCAGCATTTTTGCCTTTTATGTTGTCTCCTTGACGCCAAATCTCGAAAAGCTCTTGTCTCGATATAGACATCGTAACTAAAAAATGCAGTATATTAGTTACTAGCAGACCATTGCAGTTAATTTTAATCTAAAACGAATTAATGTGAACTATAGAAGAAATGCTATCAAAAATTTTAGCAGATCCGCGCAGATCTGCAGACTTTTATATTCTTAGAAACACTAGAATTGCTGCCAGATGTCTGATGACAATGAAGTTACTGCTACTCAGAGCTTACAAAAGGAATTTATAAATGAAATACAGTCAAATCTTTACATACCATTCGATAATTTCACTACCAAAATATTCCACGATATCTTGGATACGAATATATTTACTGTTGTTGGGCAGTCATCGCTAGGTAGTCGAGCAGGCAAGACGTTTGTTTTCTACCGCTCGCGAATTGTATACAAAGTAGTCCCCAGCGATTTACTAATACCAATAGACAAGAACGCGTAGAAGTGTCAATAAGTGTGACAAACACAAAGCGGCCGACGTGGCTGTAGTGGCGAGTGTTCCTTGCGCTGTGTGAAAAGGGCAGAATGGATACTGAACCAGAAAGGCCACCAATCCAGCTAAAAATATCAAGATCGGGAACATATTTAATCGCGGAGGATATAACTAAAATCACAAAAGATATTGGAGAAATGAACTCAGGTTTGTCTTCACAACACACGTCAACACTAACAAAAAAGAGGAAGATTCTTCCAGGTAAAGAAATGACAGATACATTCACACCATTGCAACCAAAAACGTGGTTACAAGGAATACATACAATAGCGCTTTGGCAGTAGACGACACACCAACTGATTCCACAACCGACACTAGCAATACAACCGTTATAGAAAAACCACCTCCTATCTACATACAAGCGCAAATTATCGAACCGTTGGTA
>NW_027588380.1:646-1133 GCF_028453695.1 Augochlora pura | reverse complement strand
CCTCTTCTATCTCCCTTATATCCTTGGATATTATGTTGTATCTTACTTATATACACTTAAATGCCCTTGTATCCTCTTCTATCTCTCTTATATCCGAGGATATTATGTTTCGTATCACTTATATACAGATAAATTCCCTTGTATCCCCCTCTATCTCTTTTATTCAGGGATATTATGTTGATCTCACTTATACACACGTAAATGTCCTTGGATCCTCTTCTATCCCTCTTAATCCGTGGATATTATGTTGTAACCCACATATATACACTGGAATTCCCTTGTATCCTCATCTAGTTCTCTTTTATACATGCATATTACGTTGTTTCTCACTTGCATACACTTAAATTCCCCTGTATCCTCTTCTAGCTCTCTTTCCTCCACGCATATTACGTTGTTTCTCACTTATACACACTTAAATGCCATTGTATCCTCTTCTATCTCTCTTATATCCGTGCATATTACGTTGTTTCTCACTAATATACACTTA
>NW_027588380.1:0-546 GCF_028453695.1 Augochlora pura | reverse complement strand
ATATATACACTGGAATTCCCTTGTATCCTCATCTAGCTCTCTTTTATACATGCATATTACGTTGTTTCTCCCTTACATACACTTAAATTCCCCTGTATCCTCCTCTGGCTCTCTTTCCTCCACGCATATTACGTTGTTTCTCACTTATACACACTTAAATGCCATTGTATCCTCTTCTATCTCTCTTATATCCGTGCATATTACGTTGTTTCTCACTAATATACACTTAAATGCCCTTGTTTCCTCTTCTGTCTCTCTTATATCCGTGGATATTATGTTTTATATCACTTATATACAGATAAATTCGCTTGTATCCTCCTCTAACTCTTTTATTCTGGGATATTATGTTGATCTCCCTTATACACACTTAAATGCCCTTGTATCCTCTTCTATCTCCCTTATATCCTTGGATATCATGTTTTATCTTACTTATATACACTTAAATTCCCTTGTATCCTCTTCTATCTCTTTTATATCCTGATATATTATGTTGTATCTTACTTATATACACTTAACTTCCGTTGTATCCTCTTCTATCTCTCTTAT
>NW_027588379.1:0-1133 GCF_028453695.1 Augochlora pura | reverse complement strand
TGCGACTCGGAGCCGGCTCGAATAAACACCGAACACTTTCGAACTTGGCTTTGGATGCTCCGTGAGAAGTTCATTTTCCTTGCTTCAATCTCAAGGCGACGAACAGATTCATTTTTATTATAAAGGGTGTCCCAAAATTCACGCAAGAAGTAATTTATTACTTATTAAAGTAATTTACTTTATTGTTTGCATAATATTGCTCAACAATAAAAATGCGTTGCTCTTTTGCGTAGCGCTCCATCTTTAATAACCCTGAACTGTCAGCCGTCATTCTGTATTTTTTTTTTGGTTGGCAACACTTTACCGCACAGATGGCGCAAAATTCAAATCTTGCGCGAATTTTGGGACACCCTTTACTTTATCGACGGATTTTTTGATAATCTTTTGTGGTACAGGTTTATTGCACGGTGATCGACGCAATTGATTCCTTTAGGTATAGTAAGGTGTTGGACGTTCTTGTTTCAGGGTTTAAAAAGACTTAACAATTATTAAAATTAATTGCAATTTTTAGGAGTTGTTATTTGGTTTATTTTATTTTCGAAACAAATAAGAGATGTATTATTCTTAATATTGTTATTCGTTGTTAATGAATTTTGTAGAGACCTTTTATAGTGCAGAGCGAAGTATCCGACGTCGTGTTAAAATTATAGGAACAATTGTTAGAATTGATCACGATTTCGAGAACTGTCATCTAGTTCACTTCAATTCCAAAGCAAGCATTATTACTAATATAACATTAGATTTATGGAACACTGAAAGCAGCTGCTTTCTATTAGCTTATAAAAGCAACTGTTTTCTATTGGTTTATACAAGCAACAATAAGAAATTTATTCTGATTTTTAACAAGCATTATAAAAATATATATAACACAAGCGAGGCACATATTGAATGAATAACTCCCAAAAGTACCCGAACAATCGTAAATTAAAAAGTCGACGATCCGCCATTGGTTCTTGTTTGTGTGATCGGAGATCTTCAAACTTTGTAATTTTTGCACGTGGTGTGCCGACTAAGGAATTTTACTAAGCAGAGACTAGGTTCTATGCAGTTGATCGTTTATTTTAGAGTCACACAATTTTTACATGTTTCGAAGCCTTTATACTAGCCGGTAGTTCTAGGAGGCGACCAATGAA
>NW_027588378.1:0-1133 GCF_028453695.1 Augochlora pura | reverse complement strand
ATGAAAACAAGAAAAAGTGAGACTCTACTTTGAATTTTAAGAAATATATTTTATATAGAGGGGGCCGTCTTTCAGCACGCGATCTCTAATACGATTAATCGGATGAAAGTTGTTCGTTATATTGGTTCGTTATATTGAACGCATGATCCAAAAGACCGATCTTTTGACATTTTCGAAATAAAATTAGCAATAACTGAAAATATTGAAAGAAATCGCGAGGTGCAGAAAGACCCTACCTAACTAACAAACACATTACCACTCAAAGGAATGCCGGGCAACCCTTTGGTCACTGTACTCGTTAAAAAATACTACAATTTCTACGTAATAATTTCTTGAAATATTCACTCACTACTTGATGACAGAAGACAGCTGACTTAGAATTCCGGAACAGAAAAACATGCCGACGAAGAAGCCCGCAACGATCCTCACGATCTCTGCTTCCGTCACACATGAGCCGTTCACCACTTCCATCCACGTAGTTGCAAAGAACAGCAGCAGCAAACACACCCACGAACTCTTCCGGCTAGCCAAATGACCGTCTGGTACGGATCCCAAGTTTGCGACGTAGAACCGCAGCAAACATAATTCAAGTCCATCCCGAAACCTTCTACTTGAAGAAGTAACACAAGAAAATCAAATGCTACTTAATACTTAAAACTACCCATCACCAAATCACAGCCATTAGCTCCATGTAATTACAGATTTAGAATTAGTTGTAAACGAATTTACAGCTGATTCAAAATCGGCAATTACATGGATTGCCCGAGTCTCACCACGTGGAGGTTGCTGGAGCGGAGACTCAAAACTTACGTAATAGCGTAATAAAAGAGGAGCGTGCGACTCACATTTTTTTGTGAAGTTAACTCGGGAAGCAGCAGCAAAGCAAAGAAAGGCAGCAGAAGAAAAACGCAGCATCAAGAAGTGCAGATATCAGGCAGCATTTTGGAAAAATGACCAGAATTAACCACTGAGAAATACTTAAATGACCACAGATAATTATTTGAGTGTCCACTGATAACCACTTAAATCATAATTGATATCCACTTAAAGTACCGTAACCTCTTCGAATTAATGACCACTGATTACCACTTGAATGACCAGAACTGACTACTACGATGGCCGCTAGTCACCAC
>NW_027588377.1:0-1133 GCF_028453695.1 Augochlora pura | reverse complement strand
CGATAAATGTTTATACACAACCATGATCAGGCGCGAATTACAAACCACCATTCCAACAAGCAGGTTCTTTAATAAAGTATAATTCATCGAGATTTTCGATTAAAAAAATTTATTAAACTTCTCTGTAATACGTAACTTATTGAATTTCTTAAATAAAAACAATCGACCCGGTTTCTTTTTATAAAATAATTTTATATAATGATATTGTATAATATAGTATTATAGTGATATATATCATAATATTATATAACAATATATAGTATTATATAATTTGAAATTATTACGTAAACAACAATTCATCGAGTTTCTTTTCATGAAACAATTTATCGAACTTTTCAAACAAAAACAACGTATCGAATCTTTTTATAAAATATATTTCAAACTTGAATTTACAATACATTATTATATATATTCAAATGTCTTCTTCTCCAATAAAAATATGTGTTGCAACAGTGACACAGTTTCGTAAGTTACGTAAAAGGATTGCAATATAAATGGTCGAATTTCCAATGAAACGGGGATACAAACATTGCAACCAGCGCCGCGATCATACATATTGAAGCCCGGGTCCCGAACTTTTCAGACGGACAAACAGCAGACTATAATATGCCGCTGTCCGAGTATTTACTCAGCTGAGTACCATTCGATTAGGGGATGACGGAGCACCGGTACCGATGACCTAATTATCAGCCTCTATCACCCCCGAAACTCCGGCAAATTGACTTCGACGAGAACTTCGCCGGAACTTGTTGAAAGTTCCTCATCCGCGAGCCCCGGCCGTGTTCTGATTATATTTGATTGTCGAAATAATGTGCAGTCGGTCGCAATAGAATATGTTCACTGAAAAGCTCGCTCAATTCTCTCGAGAACGGTGAACTCGAATTTAACAATTTTATTTTTAATCTGCCGATCACTTTGTCCCGTTCATGTTATTTACCAATATTTCTCACGATATATTTAAATATATTTCTTTTGGTTTTTGCATCGAAGTTTTCGTACAGATATCTTTTAATTTGTAAGTTTTAAATTGCCATGATTAATTTTCATTTCAAATCGAGACAACACTGTTGAAATTTCTATGATTTTATAAGTTTCGATATATCGAATCCGAGTGTGAAATTGTTTGTTGTAAG
>NW_027588376.1:0-1133 GCF_028453695.1 Augochlora pura | reverse complement strand
GGCTGGGCGCTTCCTCGCCAGCACTTGTAGGCGGTTGATCTTTGGAGTAGCTATTTTTGTGATGTTGTGGTTAGAGTTGGCACTAGATTGCTTACGGATAAGCCACGTTCACTGCGCTTGCGTGTATTTCGGCAAAGATGCGTCTTGACCGGAACTACCTGCTGGGGCGAGGGTCGCAAGACGACTGTGTTCGAGCTGAGTGAACGTTTACTGATGTTTCGTACTGCCCGATGAGAGAGGAAAACGTTGCCCTTTTATACCCCGAAATTCGGTGGAAATCTGGGGGTAGGAATGCGTCTACGTGGTTTTTGTGAAGTTTGATGCGTGGGAGACCGCGACGCCGGGGCCTTCTGTTTATTGAAGACGCTCGGCGCCTTCTGTTTATCTAAAAGGCGACGGTCGCCACCTAATGAGTCGCTGTAGGGGAGATTAGAATTTTTAAGGAATGAAACGTCTAAAAAATGCACAGTACGACCGGGTTCGTACGTAACAAAACCATCTATGGCTCTTATTTAGTTTTAGAACATCACCGTAAGTGACGTTAATTTTTTCCACTGCTTCGTTTGTCTTCAATCCTTGATCGAACAAAAATAGCATACAATGGCGTAAATGTCCTTTTTCTATTGTTGGCCTAGACATCTTTCCTTCTTATTAGAACAAAATTTTAAACTGAAAAATAGAATTTACAAACAAGCTTGACCGTAGCAACAAAACTTACGTGTTTACAGGGCCGTGTCTTTACACAAACTGACTATGAATGAGCACATCGAAAAAATTTTGAGTACTTTTAGGTTTACCTAACATTTTACAATGTCACCATAAAACCTTTTGTCGCGCATGTCAAGAGGACTATTATTTATAAAATATATCTTCTCTTTTTTTATATTTTTGCAAGTGTAGGTAAGCTCCTCAGGGCACGACCTGTGGCGTCGGCGATGCGTCGTTCCCGACGGCCTCCTTCTGCAGGATGACCTGCTCACAGAAGGAGCCCACCGTCTTCCACTTCCTCTCGCTCTCCAGCATTGCCCCAATTACGCCGAGGAGCGAGAGGTCGTGCCCAATCATGAGACGCGGTAGCGTCTCGCACCAAGTAGTTGAGTTAAAGCTATAGCGCGCGCGACGCTGCCAAGGAT
>NW_027588375.1:0-1134 GCF_028453695.1 Augochlora pura | reverse complement strand
AGACAAAAACAAAAACAAAGACAAATACACAGACAGAGACAAATACAGAGACAGAGAAAAAAACAAAAACAGAGAGACAAGAAACAAGACAGAGACAGAGGCAAACATAGAGACAAAAACAGAGACAGAGACAAATACAGAGGCTTTGTTAACCCTTTGCAGTCACGTGGTGACTGTGAGGCACCATAAAATTATTCTGTCACGTTGCAAAATAATTTCTATACAAACAAAGTTTGCACTTTAAAAATTGTTAAGGTTATGTTATGTTGATATGAATGACAATAATCAATCACATATGCGTAAAATGCACTTTGTTATATAAAAAGGAAACACTATAAGCCAGAGGAATTACTTTAGATTTCCAGTTGAAATGGCTTCGAGTGCAAAGGGTTAATATTTTAATAGAGTTAAGCGTGTTTGATGACTATGTCTGTTAGGGAGACGTCGCAGAATTTTCTGTCATGGCAATTATATCAGTCGTGGCATTTATATCAGTCATGGCAATTATATCTGTCATGCTTTCAATTATCATAGAATATCATATTTAAATTGTAATTCTGGCGAAAGCTGAATTATTTTCGTCAATTTTAATACACTTAAAATGTATAGAGCTCAAGACGAAACGAAGCAAATAAGTGAAAATTATAAATAATTCGAGTCCTTCGTCATCGCTTCTACATAATTTTATTCCTGCGATATAAGGAATAAATTTATCAAATACAATTTCATTCGAACAACATATCTCAAAAATTCTTTCAATAAAATCGCCCTAAGATAAATAAATCGAATAAATTCTATCAAGATTTAATTCGATTAACTTTCCACCAAAATCTTCAAATAAAATATATAAAAAATTCGTACATTCTCAGGAATCGCTGAGAATTATTAAACAATCCCCCCCCCCCCCGCGCGATTTTTCCGTAATCTTATTGGCTGGAAAAGAACGCAGCTAGCCGATCGAAGGGAAATCATTTGAGCGAAAACAGCCGTGAAAGCAGAAAATTCGATAAACCGTCAACGGCCGTTTAATCGAAGAAGCCGGCTCCAAATAATTAGCAGCCTTGGGGTAGTGCAGGCATGATGGATGGGCTGTGAGCGACAATGGTGGCCGGGGAAGGGGTTGAACGACGTTGC
>NW_027588374.1:0-1134 GCF_028453695.1 Augochlora pura | reverse complement strand
CTACGCGTGCACATTTATTATTGCAACACTTTATTTGACGAACATATGGTCAATTATTTTATGGAAAAATTGGATAGACGAATTGAGAAATAATTTAACAAATTCGAGAAGATTTAATTTGTTAAATTAAATTTTTGAAGCTGTGTGTAGTTATTGTTTCAGTTTTTATATTTTTGGTTGAGAAAATTGTAAATTCCAAATTTTAAATTCTAAATTGCAAATTTCAAATTTCAAATTCTAGATTTTAAATTCTAAATTTCAAATTTTAAATTCCAAATCCCAAATTTTAAATTCTAAATTGCAAATTTCAAATTCTAGATTTTAAATTTGAAATTCTAAATTTTAAATTTGAAATTCTAAATTTGAAATTTGAAATTCCAAATTCTAAAAAATATTTTTATCCAAATGCTAACAGTTGTAAAAATGTTTCATTGATGGGTTACTCGGACAATTGCCAAGTAATTAAATGAAATGTAATTCTAATTCCGTTGACACTAGTTTTCGAGATGCGTTCGGAGAACATCGAAAACGGAGGACGAGATAGTCGTGTCGCTCGGTTCTTAACCATAAAAGACCGGGAGGATTGCGTCATGGAACGTGACTCACGGATAGCTCTGATGGCCTAAAAACTCTATTGCGACGACTAACGACGCCGAGTTAATAATTTCCTGCAAGGAGCATCGCCAAGGACGATTGCGGCGACCGTCCGAATTTCAATGATATTGTTCTACGATTTCGATTAGGGACGCGACGCAATTAAAACCGCAACATGTTTGCCGCATCCTCGATTCGCAACACTGAACATTCGAGTTCGTCTACTTGTGCATCGTGTATTCTATACTCTATTTTTTATTCTACATTTAATCGCCCTAAAAAATATTTAAAAAAAAATTATTAGAACTAAGAATTCTGGCAGAATTTAACATTTTGGATAATTAATTTAACCGCTCTAATACGACTTAAAAAATAATTATAAGGAAAACAATTTTCCAGATGCATTAGAAATTCTATTAAAAAATCAAGCTGGCAGAAATCCTTATTTAAAACCGAGCTCTCTGTTTTAAATATCATTTTGCAATTCCAGGCGTTGTCTCCGTCCAGCAGTGTAAATTATCGAATAATTTCGGCGATCGT
>NW_027588373.1:0-1134 GCF_028453695.1 Augochlora pura | reverse complement strand
ATATTGAAGCTTGTAGTAGGATTTAACACATTTATCTCAATAATAACGGGTCCTTGAATAAGTTCTCGCCGATTCTCAAAAGACAGTAAAAGTACTACTCCGTGCATGGAATTTCTAATGGTGACACATCGGCAAGAAAGTACTGTACGTTACCTTAAATTTCAGTGTATGATTGTTCACTATATTATCAACCACGTGTTTGTTTATTATTTCTGAAGACGTCTACTTTTGTGCCGAATAAAGTGGTTTTGCGGGGAATTTAATTGCACTATTTTGTGAACTGATTTTGAACGTTATATTTTAAATAAAGCTTTATTTTGGAAAGAAAACAGCGAGAACTTATTCAAGGTCGTAAAAGATAACAAATTAAGGATTACTATGGCAACCGATTCACAGGCTATCGATCAGGGGAAAAGCCGATTAATAAGCTGCTGGTCGATAAAGTGCTAATCCTTTGCACTCGAATGGTGACTCTAAGGCACCACAAAAATTATTCTATTTCATTCCAAAATAATTTTTGCAACAATAAGGTTTAGATTGAAAAAATTGTCAAGTGGTAAAACTGTTGGTAGGAGTCTCAAGAATAAATTTTGTGTGCATAAAAATTTATTTTGTTAAATAGAATGGAAATACTACGAACCAGAAAAATTATTTCAAATTTACAGATGAAATGGCTCCGAGTGCAAAAGGGTTAAAAGGCAAGCTCACCTGGTCACCACGTAGTAGTCTTTAACGCACGCGATCAACGAGTCGACACTGACAGCTTCTCTCAGATCAATCATCAGAATCTCGAACCTCGCCGCGGCGTAGAGAATCAAAAATGCCGCGAACATGTTCACGCTGACCGCTGCGGAGCATTGGATGCCGACGAAGACTTGGTGCACGTAGATTATAGTCCTCACCGGTTCGTAATCGACGCGGAACGGGTACTCGCTGACTGTAGGAAACGGTTGAGGTGATAAAAAACTTCCGATATTGACACCAAGCGTCGCCGCATAGTAATACATGACTGTCAGCCCGTAAAACTTCGCGTACGTGTCGACGTATCGTTGATACACGCATCTTTCGCCGGACTTCTCGTTCTTGAAGGTGGCTATTATAGTTTCTACCAAACGCTGCAATATATCAGTGAAA
>NW_027588372.1:0-1134 GCF_028453695.1 Augochlora pura | reverse complement strand
GAATCGTCGCGATAATGAGAACTTTGTCGAGCCCCGAGTTGTATTAGGGTAATACCGCGCCGTCCAAAAGGTATTTGGTAGCGTAGACGATGGAACAGGCTGCGAAATAAAATTTCCAACGGTTTGCCGTTAGACCGCATACGTTTTTGCGTGTATGTATTCTTGTAATTCTATTAAATAAATAGAATTCTGCATCGATATATTATACATAATAAATTTAGTATATTATACATAATAACTATAATATATTATGGAATAATAAATAACAGTGTTAGTATATTTTGTATATTAACAGACATCTTGTAATTCTGCCTATTCTGTTATATAAAAAATTAATTTAACGATCGATTAAATAAATGAATTTCAAGACACATTATAGATCGGTACACTTTTACCTCTGTATTGTCTGTTATAATCGCCGTGGAAAATTTTTGTACAGTTATAATAATCTCATTATCGCGCCATTTAATTCTAACACGATAAAAGAGTCTATATAATAATATAGTTTAGAAAACGGTTTAAAATTACTGCTTATTGACATTTAACAAGCGCGAGCTGCGAAACCGTTTCACAATTTTATAGAGGTTCTAATTCCACGGGTCAAAATTTCCATTTTATCTTACGTTATCCTTCAGCATTATATTCACATAACAATGGAAATGTACCGTTAACCCTTTGACTACTGTTGGCGCCCGACAGATGTTGGTTTCCTGGTACTGTAGGCGCCAATAGGCGTCCAGATCAAATTTCGCCTGTCTCGCCCGTTTATTATTAAATTTCATTATTAAATATTATAAAAAAAAAAAACTTAAAATTAATATTCACTTCAAGTAATATTGATCTAATGTAATGGAATTCGGTGTTTCGAATATTTTAATATAATTCTTCAGAAATGCGTCGCGAGTGAATTGGTATCGTACCGTACGGCCGATGCGTGTCAAAGTCTGTCGTAGCCAAAGGGTTAAATGCCGGGCGTATTACACTTGCGTCTTCTACTATGTAATAATTATACAACCAAAAATCTGAGCGCTGAGAACTCGACGAAATCTCGGACTCGTTTTTCCTTGCCGCGAGAGTTTCGGAAGGAAGGCAGGGATCGTTGCAATGAAATGTTTATCGCGCGAAGTCGTTGCC
>NW_027588371.1:0-1134 GCF_028453695.1 Augochlora pura | reverse complement strand
TTTGCCAAGCTGAAATAAATCGAAACGTATCGGGAGTGTTTGTATTTCCAAATAATGTTCTTATTTCAATTATTCGAACTATTTATTTCGTAGTATAGTTACATAGTTATCTTTTTGGTTTCATTTCGAATAAAAAGTTGCCAGATCTATTTAATAGAAGTTTCATGCCTTTTTGAAGAAAATGTAACACTCTTTGCTATTTAACACGTTCCGTGCAACGTGGCATGTACCACCGATGGTACATGCTTATTCGGTGCGCTAAAATAATAGTTTACAACAAATTTAGAAGTAAAATATTAATTTTCACCACAACAATGGGTAGTAATAAGTCTGCTCCATTGTTATAAATACGATAATTAACGCTTTACCGACCGGTAGCCTATAAATCGGCTTTTTACCTCGACCGAAACCCTGTAAATCAGTTGGCATGGCAACCAATAATTTACTATCTATTATTAAGGTATAGTTTTTAAAATATTAGATACGATTAATAAAAAGGGTATAATAAATATCGCTTAATGCTAATGCTACGAAAATGTTTACTGTTGAATGACCGATCAGTAAAGTGTTAATTATTATTATAAAGCGTACCACCGATGGTACGTACTTTCATGTTTATTTAATACGTTAAAACATTAAAGAATTAATTTTCACCACAAGAATGGGCCGTAAAGAGTTTATTTTATTAAAGTAATAAAGTATAGTTCTAGTAAAATAATAAATAACTAGAGTAAAGAGTCGAGTAAAAATAGTTCTGCACGGAACGTGTTAATAATTACATATAATAAATCAAGTTTTAGTAAAATATCAAACAACCAGAGTGAAGAGTCGAATTAAATCAGCTCAGCACGGAACGTGTTAAGGTAACTCTCGTTCATTTCTAGAATTATATCACGGTAAGACGAAAAGTGGACATATCTTCTCACGTGTATCTCCAAAGTCTTACTATTCGAACATAGTATGTTCGAACTATTCTTCCGCATTCGACTTCTCCGCGAGGAATAAAAAGCTGACGTACAGCTAGAGTAATGCCAGATTTTATTTCGCAGGAAAAAGGGGGTATTAACAAGAAGCCGTGCCGCGCGAGCTGCAGAAACTTCCCGGGCAAGCTAATGGACACAACAAACACCATAA
>NW_027588370.1:3029-5682 GCF_028453695.1 Augochlora pura | reverse complement strand
AGAACTTCCATCAAAAATTACAAGATTCGCAATATGCGTACCGTCGCTCACGAAATAGGATATTCGTTTCGGGAAACTGAAATAGGGAAAGTTCCGGTGTGCTGGGACTCGCTGGTGTCCATAAGACGCTCGGATATGTCTGCCGCGGAAAAAAAGGACGCGCAGTTTCGCAACGGGAAAACTTCGCCGTCGGTGAATCAATATCGCGTCGCGCGCTGCTTCGAGAAATACCTGAAAAATCGATATTTATTTTTTAGTCTTTTTTGGGGTATATTTGAAGTCTAGGATCTTTATATTTGCATAAAGAATTGAGAAATACCAGAAAAATTTATTCCTAACGCATATTGAAAACAGGAGAATAATAATAAAAATAATTTTAAAGCTTAAAATCAGGTTATGTCCATTATACTGCGTTTTTAATATTAATTTGTTCAAAGCTCGCGGCAATAAATGTAAATATGAATGGATTATTTAATAGAGGGTATTTCGAGAAATTCCGTCGATTCTCGGCCGCGCGCTGATCGCGCGTCATGTTAATCACCGTTTAATGAGATTACGCGGAATATGCCGCGGAAACGTTTTTAACAAGTAACTCATCGCCAAATGACGTTATTACCCGGCCACCCGTGCCGCGTCCACGTTTACGTCCGCCGCCGTCGACGCCGGGCCACGTGACCGTTGCGATCGAAATTTAATAAGCGCATTATACCATTCAATAAATAATCAGACGGAAATCGATCCGCTGAATCCGATGTCGTTAATTAAATGCCGGTCGATCGGCTGATTCGTCCAATCGGCGTGACGACGATTGTTGTTCGGGGTGACGTCAAGCGGCGCGGTCGCGAGCTGTAACTTGACGGCGCGGAGTTGCGCGGAGAAACGGGGAGGGGAACGAGAGAGAATGAGAGAGAGCGGGAGAGAGAGAGATAAAGAAATAAAGATATATATATTTTTTTATCTCTTATAAAAAAAGATATATATCTTTTTATTTCTTCTTTATTTTCAGCTGTCTTTTCGATGACGTCGATAAAATTGTCACAAACTATACTATTCAGTAATGAAGTTACCACAATCTATAACGCATAAAATAATATAGTATAATATTATAACAAATAAAATGACCACAAACTATAGTATGCAGTAATAAAATTACCACTAACTATAGTATACAGTAATAAATTTACCACAATCATTAACAAAAAGCCAACGCACCCAAAAAAGCAACCAACAAACTTATCTCGCAGCGATCAAGAAATTTCCTTCGACAACCAGTTTGTCCATCGAGCCCTCAAAGATCCGCTAAAAAGACAAGTCTAAAAAACGCGAATCGCCGTCTTAAAATATCCTCGAGGGAACGATTTATTTCCCGTCGGAAAACAGGAAGGGTGCGACGGGGCGGAAAGGGGTCGGCGACACGAGCACACTTAACCGTCGTCGGACTTTTCTTTTGCTATAATTGTTAACGGCGCGGACCCGATGTTTGTTTCAACTACGTACTAATTACGGTCGATTACGAAGGCGTAGCCGGGGTCCCGCCGCCGACGAAACCGGTTAATGCGGAGGTCTAATTAAAAGAGAGAGAAGAGGTGGGGGGGGGGGGGGGGGGGGGGGAGAGGGCCGATGATGAAGCAATAATTAACACTGTGATGAAGCAATAAACCGCCATCGAGCGAGCCCTCCAATCTCAAAGTTGCAGGCTTTTCCGCGCCGTAACTCCCCCTTAACGTCCCCCCTCTGGATAACCCCTCCTACCCCTTACGTTTCCCCCCCTTACGAACCCCTCCCACCGACCATGTCCCCCGAGCACGCCTTATAATTTGACGGACCGAAAGGGGGAGCGGAGAAGGCTGCCGCCGCGTCTCGTAAGAAGCGATTCCCGCCGTCAAGAGCAGAATCCCATCCCCCTGGCGCCGATTATTAATCGGCCGGGGGCCCCTGCCCCACCGCCGTTTCCCATTCCGTTGATCGCGTTCGCGTCCGATTCAGGCCTGTCCGGCGGGACGCTCTGAGGCCGGAACGCGTTGATCGCCGGCGCGGATCCGCGTGACTGCGATCCCGCGTGGCCGGGGCCGTCGTTTTTCAGCCGATCGGGCAAACCGGCCGTTGGGAACCGCGCGAGCGAACGGAAGGAGATCGAACGGTCGTCTGTTAACCCTTTGTACTGGAATGGTGATTATGCGGCGCCATTGTAACTGTTGTAACACGTTCAAAAAAATTATTTTTATAAATATCGAAACCTAGATCCATCCTAGATGAATCTTAGATGAATCCAAGATGAAGCCTAGATCCATCCTAGATGAAGCCTAGATGAATCCTAGATGAAGCCTAGATGAATCCTAGATTCATCCTAGATAAATCCTAAATCCATCCTAGACGAATCTCGTCTCGATCGACAGCTTAGGATCCAGAGCCGGGAAGAGGCGGTTCGAAAGATGCGATCGGTTGTCTACGAGCCGGGAATAACGATCCCTGTTATCCGTGTTATCCGCTCGCGACGTAAAATTAAAACCGTTTCAACCGTGTCCGACGCGCGAGAAACCATCAATTTCGCGGCACGCAATTAACGCGTAACCAGCGGGAAATGCGTCTGCGGCGCGAATAAGTAAAGAGGTCGGAGACGCCGGCACTGGCTTACACAGACTAGTTGCCCGGC
>NW_027588370.1:0-2929 GCF_028453695.1 Augochlora pura | reverse complement strand
CCTCCCCAGAGGATCCGCCGCTTAATACGTTTTTTAGCGCATTCGAGGGGATCGGTTATTACCGTGCCATTCGCTCGTATCGAGTACGTGACGAGTTTCTCGGATCGTGTGTCCGCGTCCGCCGGGCCCGCATTTTTTCGCCTCGGCGATCCTCGACTCGTCTTCTGTCCGGCGTCTACTCGGTCATCTTCTAAGCTATCGAGAGCGTCGAGACGTCGAAGCTTAAAAGAAACTCGGCTTTATTGACAAGAGAAAAGGATTTTTAGAAATGATTTCAGGATTGTTTTGTGGATTTTTGTTTAGGGAGGAAGCAAATTCGAGGTTATGTTGTAGGGAGGAAAAAAATTCGAGGTTATGTTGTATGGAGGAGTTTCTATCCCAATAACACCATTAACTTTCGAGCGACAATAATTTGAAAACAAGAAACAAAATAGCAATTGAAACAAAAAACATCAGAGCGAAACAGAAAAATATGAAAAATAGAGCAGGACACCTAGAAAAGTCCAGCAGACAGGTCCGAATCCACGATTAATATTTCCCCGCGTCCTGCGGGCCGCATTAACAGCCGGCCACGAATTTGAAGGAAACAGTCGGCGCGTAATTCATTGCTTTCCCGGTTATTACCGAGCACTCACGAAATTGGGATCGCTTTTATCGCTCTAAGGAGTGCTCGCCCGGATCCCTGGAAATCATCGGGGCTGGTCCGTCTAAAACAGAGAGGGAGAGAGAGGGGGTGCTTCTCGTTTTCGTTACATCTGGAACGTGCAACGCGAACGATATCGGATAGAGCGTCGCGAAACACGGTTTTACCAGCTGTACCCCCACGGCTGCTGCTGCTGCTGCTACTGCTGCCGCTACCCTTCTCTCAATTATTTGTATTAGCTTAGCTAACCGGCTGTTTCTTTTCTATTTTCAGGTAAGTGGCTCTCGCCAGGAAGCGTCGACGCTTCCTCCCCTACCTCCACGGTCGCCTTCTCGGGACTTCGCTGCGTGCTAGCGCGATATCCACCCTTGCGACTCCCTGCGCTATTGCACCCTTTGCTGTCCCTTTTTTGGAGGGTTGTGTCCGGTCTTACAGTTTTTGTTATTTACTCTGTTTTCGTTGTTCACTCTCTCTCTCTGTCTTTTTCTCTTCTTTTTGATATTTTTCTTTTTCTCTTTCCCTTCTTCTTTGCTGCTTTCTTCTTTTCTTTCTCTTCTTCTGACACTGTTTTCTTCTTTGCCTTTTAACTTTTTCTATCTTCTCCATTGTCTCTCTCTATCTCTCTATTCTTTCCTTTGTCTTCTTCTCTTTCTTTTCTGCTTTGCTGCTCTCTTCTTTTCTTTTTCTTCTTCTGACACTGTTTTCTTCTCTGCCCTTTAACTTTTTCTATCTTGTTCTCTGTCTTTCTCTTCTTCTCAGTCTGCCTCTTTCTCTCTGTCTTCTTCTCTTCCTCTCCTACTTTACCTGCTTTTCTCTTTCTCTCCTATTTTACCTTCTTCGCTTTCTCTTCTTCTATCTCTTCATCCGTCTCCATCTCTCTGTCCTTTTCTCTCCCTCTCTCTCTCTCTTCTTCCCGTTTCGCAGCACTCTTCCTTCGCCTTTTCCGGCGTTCCGCGGGGCTCTCTCTCTCTCTCTCTCTCGCAGAGAAGCCTGCCCCCCCCCCCCCCAGCTAGTCGAGCCCCTCGAAAGTCTGGCCATAGCCCCGACCGGTAAGTTTACCTTTCAATTAATCGACCGCCATAGTAGGGAGGCCCCGGCTAACTGCCAACTATCCGGCCATTATCCACTAGAAGACCGAGTAATTGGGATTGGAACTCTCTCTCTCTCTCTCTCTCTCTTTCTCTTTCTCGGTAGGTAGGCCTTAGCCGTTTGCAACCCCGAGCAACGAAAAGGTGCACGCGAGGATACAGGAGAACCGACGCGCCGCTCGCACACGGTGGTTCGGCTCTTATGGCTTCTTGGAACGAAAATTCATGTGTTCTACAGTAATTAGTTCGGGAATTTTAAGGGGAAAGCTTGTTTTAGGAGGTTCTTTTTTGTTTAAAGGGGACGCTGAGATTAATCGATAAATTATACTGAGTTCTGTTACTATTAAAATTGTTTGCAGTTTTGTGACTAAAAAAATAATATACAGCTGTGTTACTAATAACAATATATAGTTTTGTCACTATTAATAACACATAGTTTTATTAATACTTACTTTTTAATACTTATTTAATTTTTGAGAAATTGTATCAAAAACTGAATTTTATTCGAAATATTTTGTTATAAATTAATGGGTAGTTAGTGCGACGAATGTACAGGGTCACGTATTCTAACGTAATAATTAACGTAAATATTGTTACCATTATAATGCAGAATAATAGAGAAACGAGGAATAAATATTTCTGAATCTAACAGCTTAACAAATATTAAAAAATTGCATACAAAGATATTTTTCAAAAATCAAACATTAACCTTATGCTTCCTAAACGTTGAAGGTTACTTTTCTCTCCCCTTTTTTCAATTATTAACTTAGGAATAAAAAGCTCCAGATTACGCTGCTTGCATTCTAGAAAACAAATAAAAATAAATATAGATTTTTCCATTTTCTTCCATTAGGCGAATCACGGTGCAACCCGGGCCGGCGCGGACCGCGTTCCATAACCTCACTGTCTCACCCCCTGGCTCCCGTGTTATTTTAGATGTTTGTTTTGCTACTTTACGTTCCCGTCTCCCTCTCTCTCTCTCTCTCTCTCTCTCTCTCTCTCTCTCTCTCTCTTTTTAGAGCCGTCCAGCCGGGCAACAATGCCGGGGCAGCGTAACGAAGATAACGGTGTTAACGAGGTTAATGAGGATAGCATAACGTTACGCGATTAAAGCGCCGGCCCGCACAGTTTTTAGACTGAAGTTCATTAAAGAGGACTGAAACGTTATCAAGCCCGCCAACAGCGGCCGTCGCCGTCG
>NW_027588369.1:0-1134 GCF_028453695.1 Augochlora pura | reverse complement strand
CCAAATATTAGGTTGTCCCATAAGTTCTTTCCACGCCACGCTATGAGCGTCTTTAAGTGGCTGTGTTTATATAAACATGCAGGCTTATCTCTTAGCCATTTATGGCATCAGTTGCAGTCGTCCCAGAGCTCTTTCAAAGTATGTTTCCTTGGTGACAAAGTCTCTTTTAAAATTTTTTCTGCACCGTTCAATATGGAGAGCCAAAAGAAGCATTTGCGGCATGTTATGCTTCATTGCTTTAAAAAAGGCAATAGTGCAAAGGACACTGGAGACGAGATTTACAGCGTTTACGGTAGTGGTAATACGACTATGAAGACTATCCGCAATTGGTTTAAAAAATTTAGAGCTGAAAATTTCGAATTGAAAGATGAAGACCGCAGCGGCCGCCCAGCAACGACGGATACGGACATTATCAAGACTTTGGTCACAGAAAATCAGCGATATAGTGTGCGTGAGATAGTGGATGCCACTAATATTCCCAAGATAACGGTACATAAGCATTTAATCAAGATGTGATATGCGAATCGATATGAAGTTTGGGTTCGACACCTATTGATGGAGACCGGCCTTATGAACCGCATCTCTACGTGTGATTTGCTTCTCCAGCGACGTGAAATGGATCCTTTCTTAAAGAGGCTTGTCACTGGAAACGAGACTTGGATTTTATACCAAATTGTGCATCGAAAACGCACTTGGTCTAAAGAAAATAAACCTTCAACTGTTGCGAAGCCTGGACTTCATCCGAAGAAGTTTCTTTTGTGCATTTGGTGGGACTGGAAAGGTGTAGTGTACTGCGAGCTCCTTGCTCAGAGTGCTACGATCAGTGCTGACAGATATTACAATCAACTGGATCAATTGAAAGCCGCCATAGCAGAAAAACAGCCAGAATTGTCGAATCGAACAGACCGGTTCATATATAACATAATAAATCCACCTTAAACAACAAATATCGTGTATTCATGTCAGGTTATGTCAGGTTAAAATTTTACACAGATGAGTTTTTATTGGTCAGCTATCGAACGGTGTATGACTCATTGAAAAACCTCTAAGGGTAGTTTTGACCATCTTAATCGGTGTATGCCCTTTATGGGCACTCTAATACATATTCTGAATAAATTGCTAATTTAATTCTTC
>NW_027588368.1:0-1134 GCF_028453695.1 Augochlora pura | reverse complement strand
GTAAGTCGCGTCCAAAGATTCCCAAATTCCGCCTTATCGATTCGGGCCGAATAAACACAGTGTCGAAATTAAATAGATTTCGTTGCATTAATCGATAACGACACACTTACTACGAATTCCGTACCTGATAAACTAGCAGAAGCTTACACGATTGCATCACTACTTATTTAACACGAAAAGTTACTCGTTCGTATGCCTTTTTGATACACGGAATATTCCGTTTCAAACAGTAAGTAAACCAGAGATATAACAAATCCGCGTTGTTCCCGTGTACGGTCTCGCACCGTTTTATCCGATAAAAGCTCTTTTACGCTCAACATCTTCCACGGTGCAAATGCGTTTTTATGATTTCCAGATTTTGCCAGAATTTTATCAATTCTGTTCTACGTTCTTACGTGTATACATATAGACTTTATTGTCGCGTCTTTGGTAGTTGATTATAGAGACGTTGTGACGCAATAGTTATTTATTTAGAAAATTGATTTTAACGTCGCTAACCGTACCGGTAGAAACATCAAAAATATACCATAATAGCGCGACCGATGATCGCGAAGGCGCCTTCGCAGTCTTCGTTTATTTTACCGGCACGAGCCCCTGGATATAGGGGCTAAAAATATATCGATGCAGGGTAAAAATATATTCAGTTTTATAAAGGCTACAAAGGTATAACAGAAAACTACTGTTCTAGTAACGGTTGATACACAAACATACTTCGCGTGGTGTTCGACAAATAACTGGTCTAACCTAGTACTCGCTAGATAGATACGATAAAAAAGAAGGAAGTGTAAACGTGGTAGAGAAAAAAAGAGCAGGGTGTTTGCGGGTTCGTTTTATCGCGGCGTGGGCAACCGACAAGAGAAATCAAATGTTTACAGCGTATACTCGAAAGAAAGTGTTTATTTGAGATCTGTTGCATTTTTCGTCGGTTCAGTTGACCGGCTGTAAGAAGCCTCGGATTCCGACGCGACACAGATGTCCAGATGTTCCTTTCGGCCGTCTTACCCCCAAGCTATACCTAACCTAACCCCGAGCTTGGTCCATTTCAACACGCGTAAACAAATTCACTGAAACGCGTTTCCTATCCGATTTATCGACGCTCGATCGCACGCGAGAGGAAAATGCTGCGATTATAGG
>NW_027588367.1:0-1135 GCF_028453695.1 Augochlora pura | reverse complement strand
AGATACCTTGGACTGTATATGGAAAATGACCGCAGATACAGAAAACACATAGAAACTGTATGTGAAAGGGCAACAAAGATAGCCGGTACCATGGCGCGGATCTTGCCCAATTTAAAGGGTGGGGGATTTAAGGCCAGGTCCTTGTACTATAATGTTGTAGAATCGGTCATGCTATATGGTGCCCCTATATGGGCCAGGGGCATGAACACGAGCAAGAGCATCGCACTTCTCCACCAAACTCAGAAGAGGAGTCTGGCTAGAGTGGTGCGAGCCTATCGCACTGTTTCCCACGAAGCACTGTGTGTCCTTGCAGGACACCCCCCGCTTATTCTCCTTGCTGAGGAAAGAAGGAGGGTGTTTGAAAGAATGAAACACCTAGATAAAGACGACCTGCAACACGAGAAGACATGCAACGACATCAAGAAAGAGGAGAAAGAGACGACCCTCTCCCTCTGGCAAGAGAGGTGGAATCTTTCTCAAAGAGGCAGAGCCACAGCGGAGATGGTCAAGGACATCCGACCATGGTTATCATGGGGACCCCAGGTCCTTGACTTTCACCTGACACAAACTCTTACAGGACACGGATGCTTCGCCGATTTCCTCTACAAGATTGGCAAGCACCCTAATAAGACATGCTTCATGTGTGAAGCATCTGAAGACTCGGTTGACCATACGTTGTACCACTGTACCTATTTTGACGAACGCAGGGAATCAATCTATAACGAGACGGGGAGATTCGATAAGAACTCCTTACTGGATAAGTTAAGAGATAAGACTTTGTGCCCAAAAGTGAAAGGATTCATCACTACCATCCTGAAAGAGAAGGAAGTGATCCTAACCAGGATTCAGAAAAGGAGGACGAGGGATAACACCCGAGAAAGAAGCAACACAAGGGTAACAAGAGGAAGGAGAAGGATAGGGATATAGGCTTGTCGCGGCCTTTGTTAAGCGGCTTAGGATTCTTGTGAGTCACTCACTCACCCTGCAGTAATGCCGAGAGGCGGGTCCGGGGTGAGTGAGTTACGGGCAGAGGCCCGAGGAGGGGTTTAGTGGGTAGCGCAAGTTGCGTAGTCCCACACTACCGGCCTCACCATCTGGTCGCTACGTGCACCAAGCCGGTGTGCGTAATGCATTC
>NW_027588366.1:0-1135 GCF_028453695.1 Augochlora pura | reverse complement strand
CCGAATCAATAGGTTCCTTCGTCAAATAATTACATTTTATATCGCGAGACTTTCCAAAAGCGAATCCGTGCCACGATCGCGTCGAATGCAATGAAGAAAATTAAAATATCGAAGCTGGCCACTTCGAAATACTAGCCATTTCAGTTCTAAATCTAAAATCATTTTTCTTATAGTATTTTCATTTCGAGCGACGTATTTTATATATACCAAATTAATTCTCGTGATTCGCGCTAACATATTTAACAATTTTTCTAACATTGAACATTGTTGCTACAAAAATTATTTTAAAGGGTAAAATCAAAAATAAAAGGGTATTCAACAATTTTTCTATCATTAAACACTGTTGCTATAAAATTATTTTAAAGGGTGAAAGAACAATATTAGTGGTGCCTGGGAGTCACCGTTCGAGTGCAAAGGGTTAATACGTGACTGGGTGGTACGGTAGACTTTCCGAAAAATTCCGTGGGATCGTGGTAGAATCGACAGTTAACCCGACACAGTCGACGGAACAAAGACAGCCTAAGTGAAAAAGTAATCGGTTACGGTGTTTCGCCGTGTCCGACGCCGTCGGTCGCGCGCACGCACGTACACCGGCACAGAAAATACGCACACGAGAGAGACCAATGGCACGTACATTATACACGTGGAAGCCCGGGTTGGATGTTAGTGCCTCCGCTAGCTGGCACGAGGTTATCGCTTTGACAGTTCGCACAGTTCGAAATCCAATAAAAAGCTAATTGAATCTGTGACGCCACCTGACTTCACTAATGAAATTTCGAAGTACCAATTTCACGTTACATCGTTCTGGCCTACCTGGTCGGCGGCGGCGGCGGCGGCGGCGCCCGCGCCCCGGGAGTGCCGACCGTTCTAGTATTCGGTCGCACCGCTTAAATTCCCTAAATTGGAATAAAATGAGCTTCCAAACTTAAGTCGTTCGAAACCGGTTTAATTATAATTCCGGGATCCAACCCCCCCTCCCCTTTTTAGTTCATTCGGAGCCGACCCCCGGCCGGGATCAATGAAATAATCAAGAGATTCGCGCGATTAATAAAATCGCCCGGTCTATCTTCCAACTATCCGACTCGCCTGTCGATTCGATATTCCCTCGTTTTCTAAACAACAATACCGTTCGCAT
>NW_027588365.1:0-1135 GCF_028453695.1 Augochlora pura | reverse complement strand
TTATGGTACTCAAAAAGACCAAATGTCGGACATTTGCACACTTTCGGATGTGATGCATATGCACTTATCCATAAGGAGCAGAGAAGGAAATTAGATGATAAGGCTGAAAAATTAATGTTTGTCTGTTGTAATGTTAATTAATGTTTGAAGAGTCGAAAGCGTTTCGGTTGTTAGATACAAAAACAAATCGAATAAAAATCAGCCGCGACGTAATTTTCTTAGATAAGAACAAGGAAGACTTTGGTAAGAGCGAGGAATGCCGATTCCTCGGCTAAATACGGGTCGTCCGCGGGAGCACGGTGTTTACAAACTTTTGCTCGGAAACGACGGAGAGGTCGATTTTACAATATAGCGCGGTGTATCCGCGACACGACGCAAATATGCTCACGAATGATCCGGTATTACTCAATGAGATGAAAACAAATTAAATAATTGACTGCTACGTGGACGCGAGAATTCTTTTGTAATCAACACGCGTACAGTGCCGCGACGCGGTTTTGCGTTCGCGACTCCCCGGTTTTGGAGCGCTTGCAACTTAGGAAACGGACAGGTCGGTTTGCCTCGTCTCATCTGGGCGGTTTGACCCACTAATTACAACGTTTTTCGCACGGCTGAAGATTACTCGATCCGACTTCTATCACTTCCAAACGCAGAGTGCCGAATTCTGCTCTCGCATCGACCTCCTTCGATCGCAATCGAGTGGGGATCGGCGCGTACGCATCTTCGGTGCTGGAGAAGGGAGATCACGCGTTGTCACACACACTTCACGACGGCGTTTCGCTCGCCTGGAGACAATATGTAACCAGCCCGGTTACAAGAATTTAAACAATCCGAATTGATCAGCTTGGTAATTGGGCATGTGACGGACCTGACCGTGCGACAGTCATTGATGAACGCGCGCTACCAAACTACCGCAGAACTGTCGATAGGGATAGTCCAATTTACCAAGCCGAAAGCTATTAAAGTAGAGGGTCGACGAAAAAGGGCCGACGTACCGGAATAAAAGGTGTTACACCTGTGACAACGTGGGGCACACGACAAAGTATTGTCCGAAACGACCACGGTTAGACAGGGATCGTAGCCCGGAGAGACGCAGATCACCGAAGCGTAGCCCAGAAAGACGCGTGGTTACCTG
>NW_027588364.1:0-1135 GCF_028453695.1 Augochlora pura | reverse complement strand
CTATGACAACGAAAGTTTCTTCCTCCACACCTTTCGTTCGAGCGAGCTATAATTGTTTCGTAAAATCAGATAAGGGAACGATACAGTCCGGCACTGTTCTCGAATAACCCGGGAAATAAAGAAGGGATTAGGGTACCATAAAGAAGGGATTAGGCCATAAAATTATTTACAACTTTTCTGATTAGAGAGCGCCTACTTCGCTGAATTCAGCGCGCTAATTTTGATCGGCTCGTTATTAATATTCAATTTTAATTGTTAGATAATAGGGTGAGACGTTTAAGTGGAATGTTTATAGACTGTACAATGTTGCATAGAACAAGTACTATTTATTCAAGGTCATCTGCTGACCTACGACAACGTTATACAATTTTTAAGACGCTTACTGACCGACCACAACGATGTGCAACATTGTAGATATTTATTGATCAGGGTGCAACTTTGTTACCACGTATTTGTTACTGGCGTCTTGAGGGGTCAAATCACACGATCTTGGTGGTCAATTCCAGTCAGCGAACAAACGGCGCTGTCTGTGGTCATTAACTTTGAGCTCCTGGGTCGGCTGGATCTTGTCCAGGTGTAGGCCGAAGTCCAGACGCAAAATTCGCCAAGTCGAAGACTGCGAAAGACCAAGTTCTTGTGCACGGCGAGGAATCGACTGCCTCGGGCTCTCCTGCACACTTTCACGGACAGCGGCGATGTTCTCGGCCGATCTGGCTTTCCGTTGACGTACGAGCGTTGGCTGATCATTTACCGAATAGGTCGTCTAGAATTTGGCCACCAAACGTTGAAGGGTCGACCTTAACCCTTAAATGCATAGAGTCCCAAAAATGAATCAATAACTTTTTGCGCGGATACCCGACAACAGTTTTGATATCGATACATTTGGTTGAATGGCAGTGATTCCTTTGTCCATTGACTTATCAAAAATTAACTAAAATAATGACATTTGACTTCAATATTTGTATCTTTCTGACGTTATACCAATTGGCGCGCATTTTTGATAGCGGGTTCATTTACGTACTTTTGGAAGTGGATTATTTAGAAATATTTTGGTGTATTCAGAAAAATTACAAAGTGCAATGTATTTCTTTGTTCCAAGAAAGGAAACGACTGCTTCAATCTCTTTCATACTAAC
>NW_027588363.1:0-1135 GCF_028453695.1 Augochlora pura | reverse complement strand
TAGTTCCGTTCGATCGTCCGAAAAACCGAACGTCCGCCGGCAAATTCCCAGAATGTTTTATCCCTCGAACGCTTAAAATTTCACCGTCGCGCGAAAGTAACAGTGTCGTCTGTTGCGAGATGTCAACCTTTCTTTTTTTTAAACAGCCATTTTTAGCACGTTGCCGAATTGATAACTGCAGAAGGTCCTCGAGGTCGAAGCAATTTACTAAATGGTACAGGCAATACGTTTCTTGTGTTTTTAATAAATAATTGTGGCACGGCTATTACGCGCATTAAAACGAGGGAGAAGCTCATTACCGCGGCACACGTATCATTATGAATCTCTCTCTCTGTAACTGCGGTGTGAATTGTAACTCTGATTAGAAACTAGGTTCACTACAGCCTAATGGCCTAGATTATATAACATAGATGCACGCATAATATATGCATGAACGGGATACAATTCCGGGGTGTAATTAAGCAGAATTATGAACAGTTATTTATAACTAATTTAAATATTAACAATTTTTCAAATGTAACCTTCGTTAGTATAGAGATTATTTTGCAACGTGATAGAACGATTTTATGGTGCCTCGCAGTCGTCACTCGAGTGTAAAGGGTTAATTCTAGTTCTGTATTAGGCTTTGTCCAAACTTTTCCTCTTCCGTCGCATCCAAAAATATTAAATAAAATAATAAAAAGTATATTGCAAAATTAGACACGCATCCCTTGATTTCAACAGATCTCTGTTATAAACAATTAGAGTACGAATACTTATGGGACTGACTGTATTTTGCCGCAATGAAAATGAACGAGTGACATAATCGTTCGTCGGGCAGAAGTAACAGGCGCGCGCACGAAGGATTTGAAGAGCATTATGGAGTTTCGGGCGGACCGATTCGACGCCAGTCAACAATTCATCTTCATTCCCGTAGCGTAATTTCGGCAATTGCTTTCCATCGATCGGCCGAGAGCAGGGTTATTTCGAAATAGAGGACATTTCGTCGGCGGACATTGGGAAAATTGCTCGCGCGGCTCAGACGCGCCCCGCTGTTTTCTCGCGGCAACAGCTAAAGAGGTGAATTACGCGATCGACCGTGTCCCCGATGTCGAATTTAAGAATGAAATCGATCGCCGGAATAGAGAATTTCGTT
>NW_027588362.1:0-1136 GCF_028453695.1 Augochlora pura | reverse complement strand
AATTCGCCTCTTTGCAGAACAAAACAAATTCCTCAACTCTTCAATATAGAATAATAGTATATAAATTTAATAAATAATATTTCTATCATCCCCGCTTAATTAACTGAACATCCATCGAAGAGTACATATGACGTTCTCTAGTTAAAAAAAATAACCGAAACGAAGCGAACGCAAAAATTGCTCGGCCCTGGTTCGTCGACGTGTACGCGTCGACAGGTAGCGGGAGAGGTCACGTTCTATCCGTAGCCCGCCGAGAGACACACCGTCGTCTATTATCCAGCATTATATTTCACGTTATTCGACGAGACGCAATTCCACTGGATTTACTCCTCGTCGTCGTTGCGGCCGTAGAACCACGAAGAGAGGGGAGTGGAGGGAATAAAAAAAAGATAAATAAAACGACCCCGACCTCCGCGATTGCTCCCAATCGGATTGTCGACGGGCTGTTCGAGCCTCGTCACTGGAAATTGGCTCGTCGCCAAATATTTCGGACGAAAGACATTTCCGTCCGGCTGTCTTCCATTTTTTTATCCTTTCTCTATATATCTCTCTTTTATTCTCTACTCATCGCGGCTATCTATAATTGAATCGCAATTACGAACGAGAGTTACTTTTCTGTTACGCGGATATCGGCGGAAAGCCTTGCGTTAATTAGCTGGATATTGATTAGGTATTGTTCGAGAGTTTAGAAACGAGTCTACGATCATTTTTCAATATTAAAAATAAAGTTTTAAAATGTTAAGTTTGACAATATTTGAAGTAGTAGAGAACAATCAAAGTGTCAACATATTTGAAGTAGAGAAGATTGAACTTTAACTATATTTGAAAAATAGGGATGATAATGTCTCAAGTAGTGAAGTAGGAGAGATGAATGAAAGTTGAAAGATGTTGAAAATAGAAAAGATTGAAGTTTTGCTGTGTAGGAAATAAAAGTTGAAAGACGTCTGAAGGAATGGAGATGGATGTCTGAAGATAACTGAAGTTATGGAGATGGAAATTGAAGTTTGTGGATGTTTGAGATGGAGGAGAAAAAGTTGCACTATGTTTGAAGTAGCGGAAATCGAAGTTTGATGATGTTTGAAGTAGTGGATGTTAGCGCAACGTATTTTTTAAAGAGAATTCGGGATAAAGACGAC
>NW_027588361.1:0-1136 GCF_028453695.1 Augochlora pura | reverse complement strand
CAACTAGTTTATAATTCATCCACAAGGACGTTGAATTGTCGTGATCGAGCATCCTCGATATTCGAGGGAGCTCAGGCGATTAAAGAGAAATTTTCGTGCTTTAACTAACCGAGCAGGGGTCGCGCGACGAAACCGCTGTTTACGCGGCGTGTAAACCAACGGTGGCACTTAAGATGTCGTTTAAACACGGACAGGAAACACGAGAATACGCTGCCGCGTAAATATTTTGCCCTACTTGCCGCCGGAGAGTATTCCGGAGAGACAAGAACGGTGACCCATATGGTCGCATTTGTTAATGACGCAACACATTCGTTTCACGACCGTTCAGGACGCAACGACAATGATTTCCGCTACTAGAAGATCATCGGGAAGCCTAAACGACCGCGAACTGGGGGGTCTTTGAATTATCGATTAGCCGGCTCGATCCGTTCGCGCGACTATTAATTGCTAGATCTAACAATAGATACCAATTGATGAGAAAGTCAATACGTTTCGTTAAACAAAACTGTATATTCTGACAGATAAACTTCGGTTGATTCTAATCGCTTTGCTCTGTCATTTTTATCGAAACTATCCTCGATAATATCATATACTGTTTGTAGTTCCATCGATGTCAATAAATATTATAAATAAATATCTTGCAAGCTGATAAATATCAAGCGAACTTGACTTGTCATTGGAGGGTTGTTAAAGTCATTCTTCAATTCTATTTTAATCTTGCTAATAATTATTTTCTAGCAGATTGCAGATATACTTATCAAAAATAAAAAAAATTCTAGTTCATATAAAATGCTAAATAAAAGATGATTAGATTATAAAATAAATATTTTGCAAGCAAATAAATATCAAGCGAACTTAATTTCTCATTGCGAAATAGTTAAAGTCATCCTTCAATCCTGGTTCATATAAAATGCTAAATAAAAGATGATTATACCGCGTGTTTTGTATATTGTTGACAAAATTATATAAACTGAATGCGAGAGAGTAGAAACGTTTAATGAATTTGAAGATACTGTTGACCTATTCTGAAACCGTTAAAATTATTTAGTGAAGAAGCACGCGGCTTTTATATTTCGCAATTGATAGACGCTATTTTTAGTTTGCATAAAAATACAGAAACTAGGACACCAATCGAA
>NW_027588360.1:0-1136 GCF_028453695.1 Augochlora pura | reverse complement strand
GCGCTGTCTTATATCGATTCTTACCTGTTAGAAGGTTCGAAGAGTGGGGGTAGCGATGTGTCACCTTTAGGTTTTGAATTTTGAGTTTGCTTACATTGACGTGTTTTAGCTTATCTAAATGAACAATGCGCGAGCCGGTCTTAAACTCTATTTTCGCGTTTCTGTCGCCTACTAATTCTAATATTTTATACGGCCCTAGGTATTCATTATCGAATTTGCCTTTGCGAGGCTCTTTGAGGAGGAAGACGCTGTCTCCAACTGTGAAGCTTTGAATGTTCGTCTTACGGTCGTAATATTTCTTAGAGCGATGTTTCGCGGAGTCCAAATTCTCTCGGGCCGCGCCGATTGTGCCTTTTATTTTATTTTGAAGGTTGTTTAGGTAATGATTGTATGATTCGTCAGATGCGTCATGATTCATATTATTCGCTGAAGGCGTTCTGGCAAAAGTGCCGAATACTAGCTCGTGAGGAGTGAATAACGTTCCTTCGTGCACGCTGGTGTTATAGGAAAATGTGGCGGAGGGAAGCCATTCGTCCCAGTCGCCCTTCTTAATATATTGTTTCAAATATTCTGTTAAAACATGATGTGACCGTGGTCTTAAATTGGGTGATTTTAAATCGTTTTGCGACGTTGCGCATGAGCGAACTGAGAAAATTCGCGCCCTGATCCGTCAAGATCCCCCTTGGCGCGCCGAAGCGGCAGATGAAATTTTGCGTGAATGCGTTCGCGATTTCTATCGCGTTCGCGTTCTGTAGTGGAATGGCTAAGGAATATTTGGTGAGGAGATCTTGGATCGTCAGGATGTAGGAGAAACCGTTCGGAGAAGTAGGGAGGGGACCCACGATGTCCATCGATATTTTCTCGAATGCGGTGCCGGGTGTGTCGGTTATCGTCATGGGCAGTCTTGTTTTTACTCTAGTTAACTTTTTCTGTTGGCAGGATAGGCATGCATTTACGTAATCTTGTACGTCGCGTTTTAATGTAGGCCAAAAATATTTCTCACGAATACGGCGATATGTTTTCGTGATACCTTTATGGCCAGCAAAGGATGAGGTGTGATTTTCAGAGACAATAGCGGCGCGTTGGTCGGTAGGAGGTATGGTTATATCGTTACTACAGGTAAAAATTTTCGTGTC
>NW_027588359.1:1694-5686 GCF_028453695.1 Augochlora pura | reverse complement strand
TAGGCAGTGAACGCGGCTTAACGCGACACCGGCGCCAAAGCTAAACCGACTGCAGTTCTTGCGAAATTTATAGCCGAATTTGTGCATATGAGTCGCGCCTAATACAACGCGCTCTACCCGTGTAAGCGGCGCCTCAATGGAAATAACCACGCGCCGGCTTACGCTGTGTAATTAATGCCGCCACTAAATTTATTTTAATCGCCCGGATTACCAGGAATAATAACCGCTAAGTGCTGTTCACAATCTAACTTGCGGCCGGGCCTATTGTTTAGATCGTTCTTGGAACAATTGGCGCGCGAACTGCCGGGATTCAACGATCGCGGAGACTTGCGTTCGTCGCGGTCGATTATGGGGTGCGTTCCATGGGATAAGAAAAAATTATTATCGAACTCTAATTTGTTAATTTTGAAAATTTGCTAATAAATTGACGCGGTGTTTGATGCGTTGTTTATTTGGTAGAAATAAATTAACGTAGGAGGTGATGACCGGGATAAAAATGTTTAGTAATAAAGGGAAGCTGATCGGCCACGTGAGCTCATCAAGTTTTGGATACAGGTGCTCGAATAATGATCGGAGCTGTCGAAAAGTCCGTCAGCCGCGCGGACATTGGCTGGCCGAAGAAAAGAGTAAAGGGCGGAAGGAACAGAAAGAAAGAGAATAGGGATTTCCGAGGAGAGTGCATGGTGGCTCCCAGCGATCGGCATTTCCATGGATCCCGGGGGCCGATCGAGAGAAGGGGGAACGGCAGGGCCGCCAATAAAGCTGTCGAAGGAAATATTCCCGGGTCCCCGTGGAAAGTATCCAGAGGCTTCGATCGGCCGCGACACGGCCGGATGCAATTCGTCTGAATCTGCATTGAATCGCTCCTCGGTCCGCATTGTTCAACTCGAACCGGTGTTACGGACAGACGAGAGAATTGATATTTTTCCGCCGTCCCGCATAGATAATACCTCTATTGAATCTGATTGTGAGCCGTCCTGGCCGACGGCTCGGCCAATGAAAAGAGGGCCGAGAGAGAGAGAGGGGGGCCAAGGAGAGAAAGGAGACGCGATCATAAATTTGAGACGATCTGCCTGAATTTTTGTTTCAATTTGATATCAAATAATTCAGAATATGTCTGAGAAAGGAAAAGCAACGTAGAGAGGGAAGAAGCAGAAGATATCAAGATTGGATCACTAATAAAGGCCCAGAGATATTTTTAATTTTTTAAATATATTTCCATAGAGTCTGAAAGACTCCAAAAGTCTCTGAACCCCTAAAATAAATTCTAGCACTCCAACCTTAAAATCTCCAATTTCTCACGAACCTAATAAACTACCACCTCTATTTTTATTGTAATTTAAATCGAGCATTCCCCATTTCGCCACAGCGACTAGCATAATCTCTGGAAATAGTCCCAAGAATCTTTCAAGCCGTTGGAAGAAACGGTGGAAGAACAGAAAAGATAATAATAATTGGACGGTGGAAAGGTGTCGACGGCCTCTAACAGGCCGGCCATTATCCCGCGAAATATGACTTTCAATCTCTAACGAAGTACAAACCGGTGCTTCGAACAGTTCTCATTGTGCCCGGGCTCGCGCAACAAAAGGCTATCATTAAGTGTGTCCGCGCCGCGCCGCGGGAAAAGATTAGACGCCGGGGTAGTACGGATTTAATTGTAATTAAAAGCAAACGAGGCCATGGGTTCCGCGTTATGAATTAATGACCCCCGAGAGGCTAGGGAGCCCATTACCATCCTACCGGCCTCGGTTCAATTGTTGATCGGCGCGCCTCTTTCTTCCGACCTCTTTCCCCTACCCATCTTTAAAAAATTAAAATTGTTATAATTCTGTTAATTTTCGGAGTTTGTGCATAAAAATTTGCACAGTTACTTCTCAGACTATCTAGTCCTAGGAAATGTACACGATTTTCCCTATGGCAACCCTTAATATCCCTTACACCTACCTACCCTTAAAGACTTAGGGTATATGTCTTCTTAGGACAATGCTAGGATTGGTTTTATTTGAACTTTCTATGATTTTTATTAGCTGGAATAAAGGGAGAATACTGGTCCACTGTCTGGTTAAATTCTTTTATTAATATAATTAAATATTATTGATATTAAGACAGTTAATTTGGGTTACGAGGCTTTGTGAATAAATCCGTCTTGCTCGGATGAATTAAAGACGAGTTATAGCCGTGGGGATCTGCAAAAAAGCGAATCCTTTATATCCGTTTCCGTGGGAGCAGAAGTTGGCGCGCGCGGGAAAAAAAGGGCCGAAAGTTCTGGACGGCGCAAGTAGCGCGCTTTGAGCAACCGGCGTTCACCCGTGAAATAAGACACTAAACAACGCCATGGTGGAAATATTGTCCCGGCCGGTAGGAGCTGCCCGCGAATTTCACGGACGTTGCTCGCGGGCCAATAATTATTCACCGGGTTTCCACGTAAGACAGGCCCCGCCATTGTGTGAGCCACCCTCTCTCTCTCTCCCTTTCTCTCTATCTCTCTCTCTCTCTCGCCGCTTTCAATACGATTGTCCCTCGCGCGTCGCTTATTGTTGAAAGTTTCCATTGTCGTTATTATTTCGTCGCATTATGTCGCGAGATTTATGGGCTCGTGTAATTTCGCGGGACCCGGCGGGGCCGCGCCGGGACACAACCACGGCCATCTTGATCGCTCCCCGGCGAGTCCTTCCGCCGCGAACTCTTCGGCGAGCCAGCGATCGCAGTTCGCCAATCCACCGGCAAACTTTGCCACCGGAGCCGTTCACGCGACTGCTTTCGCCTCGGAATCGAACCGCACGGCAAACTTTCCATCCCCCCCTGTGCGCGCCGTGGGGTCCTCTGTTCACCGGAAACGTACAATTGGGGACGCCGACGAATTTTTGAAGGCTTTGATCACAGAGGAATTCAATTTTATTTCCATTTAAAAGGAAGTAATAATATTACTATTTAATATGTGTTTTATTACAGTGTTTTGTAGTTTTTACTATAGTTTATTATTATTATTATTATTATTATAGTCCAAGGGGTTGAATATGGCAGTTAGTAAATTAGGTCTCAGATGCGGTATTCGTAATTCCGGGTTCAAAGGGACCCGGCGTTCGGTGGTTAATTGTCCGAGCGAGAGTAAAATGATCGCCGTTGCTTCAGCAGGCGGAATTTCTTTTTCGGACTCCCGGTGGGTTTTTCCGCATCGGCCCAGAGCCGGGAACGGAAACGGCAACAGACACAGAAAGTGGTACGCACGCTAATACTCGGCAACCTTCCTCTCTATCCTTGAGGGTTGGAAACGTTCGCCACTCGGTTCTCGAAAGGGTGGAAAGGGGCCGGCCCGTGTGGAGTGCTTTCGAGCTACGAAAAAGCGAAGGTGCTCCGCGTTAATAACGAACCCGGCCGAAGCTTCAACGGGGGAGCTCCGTGTTTTTCTGGTCAAACAGGGAAATGATAATTCCGCCCCACGAAACGATCTTTACTTTCGATGCCCACCTCTCTGCTATTCTCTTCGACGCTTCGGGCGAGTCGTTTGACTAAAAATCAAATTACAGTGCGGTCAATTAACATAAAGTTCAAACGGGAATCGATAAAAGACGAAGAAAAGCCTCGAGCTGAAATTTTTACTCTGATCTCTGTAAATAATTTAAAAGAAAATCATATATAGATTTTTCGATCTAATTTTTAAACCACGGCAAAATAATTTTATTAAATGAAAGCAGGGGATGCAGAATTAATTTCTACAATGCTAGAAACATACGCCTTGTCAAAATTTTATCTCTAAAATTATCAGCGCTCTGTGTCCAACCGGCTGCTCCCCTTTAAACCCCGCGCAACCCAGTTTCCGCGGCAAAGGTGCTCGAGCCGTGGATAAAAGATGAAAAGAAAGGACCGAAAAAAATTGATAAAATGCTGCGCGACTGCGAATATTCTTTGACAATGTAATTGCAAATTTCTCGCAACGTGAAAATGCATAAATCTGAAAAATCCACGCGTTGCCACAATCGAGCACGACCCCC
>NW_027588359.1:0-1594 GCF_028453695.1 Augochlora pura | reverse complement strand
ACAATAGGAAACGTCTGTCAATCGTGGCAGCGACCCTCCGCGATACGTAAGTGTGCCCCGCCCAAATAAAAGTACCAACGATGGGAATTAATTAATTTTCCGGGAAGGACGTGGAACACGAAATGAAGCGCTGTTCGGTTTCCTTCTCGTATTTCCCGGCGGTAATGCAGCGCGCAAAGAACCGAGTTAAAACGCAAACTGATATCGCGCTAGTGTGTTCCTCGTAGCCGGGCGAACATTAAACATAATTAACGGCCGGCGATATTAATTAAAATTCTGTATGTTTCCGTGTAATGCAGCTAATTAATTAAATTACCATCGAGGAAACGTAATAAGAGAGAGGGTACGGCGTTTTGTTTTTCACATTTTTGCGGCTTAATTGAATTTTCTCTCGATGGAGCAGGTCAGCGATTTTTATCTGAAAATTAACGGGGATAAATATACGTGGTGTCCGAAAAATGTCTAACATTTAGGGGATACCTGAGACAATTTCAAGCAACTTTCACCTTTACAACAATTTTTTACGAGTTTTCGTTAAGGAGTTATTGATGAAAAACATTGGCCAATGAGGAGCGAGTTTCGCTAGCGCTAGGCGGCTGAGCCATCGAGTAGACAACGGCCAGTTCTACTGATTGGCTCGGCCGTCTCGCGCCAACGGAGCTCGCTCCTCATTGGCCAATGTTTTTCGTCAATAACTCGTTAACGATGCCTCGGAGAAAATTGTTGTAAAGGAAAAAGTTTCTTGTAATGACCTGAGGTACCATTTCCGGATTATCAAACCTCTTTGATACACTCTGCACAGCCGACAGAAAAAGAAGAGGACGTTTAAAGCGTTCGGCAGATAAGTAGACGAGTTTTCCGTCCGCAATCTTGCAGACACGGTTGCGTAAAGGGTTGCCACTTTTCCCGAGCGTCGAGTTTAAGGTCTCTTTTTACGGGGGCCTTTGGATCCGTCGGGCCGGCTCGCAATTTTCGTGCGACGACTAAGAGGGAACGAAAATCGTCAAACGTCGACCGCAATTTCGCGGTGCGGGTCCTTCGGCTGACAATTTGCATTGCCAGACCGCGCGTCCCCGCCCCCACCGCGACTACCTCGTCTGCGCCGGCTCTAATTCTCGAGGACCAGCCGGATGTCCGATTTCCGATTTCCTAGCTGCTTCCTACGGGACCCGGAAGCCTGTGTTCGGACGTCAAGTGCCCCATTCCTGATTCAACGGTGCTGCTCCCCGTTCCTTGGATCTCCCGTCGCCTGAATCTTTGAATCGAATCCTCTCCTGCTGATTCGATGGTTTTTAAGGGACCGTTGCCACGAGACCACCCCGTTCTTTCCGGGGCCCCCCCCCCCGCCCCCCCCCCCCCCCCCCCCCCCACTTTTTGGCACAACCCCCAACGACGGCTCTCTCTCTCAGAATGGAATCGCGTTCATAACCGAGATCGCCGTTGTTTTCGCGTAACTGCAACTCCATTGGCCTGCGAATTTATCTCGGGTGTCGTGCAGGAAGATTCAGTGACGCGCTAGGGCTGTTCCAATTTCGTCCCGTTCCTTTCCTTTTCCAGATAGCCTTTGAGAATGATGCTGGTAGGATTTCGGTTG
>NW_027588358.1:0-1136 GCF_028453695.1 Augochlora pura | reverse complement strand
ACATCGAAATCACGTTATGGAAAAGTCTCCGCTAACGGCTACGATTTAAACAAACTTTAAGGTGAAATTTTTCCCGTATGAGTTCGACAGTTCTTGCTCGAATTTGGGGAGAGGATATTTAAAATTGTATATATAAATCGGGGGAGGTTTTTCTGAGTAGTCAGCTGTGACCTTAAGCGGGCCAGACACTATCAGGTACACCTGACAGGCACGCCTGAACAGTTACGCCTGTCAGGTGTACCTGATAGTCTGTGGCTGGAATAACTAGCCTCTCAGGCGACCTGAAGGCCACCTGACACCTGATGAAAATTCGATCAGTTCTGCCTGACAGGCGAGTAGACTTGATGTATGTGTGTGGCGGTTTCACCTGAACAGGTCTCAGTTTTTGACAATCCTTTGAAGTGGACAGTTCAAATGTGTAGGTTAAAGCTTTGCAATTTTGATTTATTTAACTGTTTTGTTCCTTTAATTTTTGTTTACCAAATAAAATAATCTGTTTAGGTACATATTGAAAAATGTCGCAACGAAATAATGAATTTCTTGGAGATTTCATTTATAAAAGTGAACCTTGCTTGTGGAAAGTAAAGGATAATGACTATCGTAATAGAGACAAGAGAGATGCTGCATACAGAAAATTAGTAAATAAAGTGAAGGAAATAGAGCCTGATGCAAACGAGATCTTGGTATAAAAAAAAAATTAACAGTTTAAGATCCAATGTACGAAAGGAGCAGAAGAAAATTGACTCCTCAATGAAATCCGGCGCCTCAGCAGATAATGTTTACAAACCTTCCCTGTGGTACTTCGAACTGTTTGATTTCATAAAGGACCAAGATAATCCTAGATCATCGGTCTCAAATTTATCTCCTGCAAGTGACAATGATGAGGTAAGAAAAACATACAATAAATATTCTTTTTTACAATGTTTATTCAAATCTATACATAATTATTTAGATAAGTTTATTTTTACTTAGGTAAGTAAATAAAAGTGTTGCTGCCATCACAACCTTTTCAATGTTTTGTGGTTCTAAATTTATTGCCGTATGAAAGATACGAAATCTCGATGCAAGAATACCAAATACGTTTTCAACTACAGGTAGCCCTCATACAACACGGTATCTTATAACACGGTTTCGCT
>NW_027588357.1:0-1136 GCF_028453695.1 Augochlora pura | reverse complement strand
ATGCTGTAATTTGTAAAAAATGTGATGAAAGGTAAATAAAACTTTCTCAATAGAAAAGCGGGGAGCGGGTTTTTATCGTAGCACTAGAAAAATATTTTGTTTACTATCCAATTGGCTAAAATCTCTTTCTATATTAAGATACATATGTTTTTTTTTGGAAGCGGACATTTGATCGCTCATGGTAGGAATAGTTATACATGACATGTCGGTAGGTTCAGTGTTAAAAAAAGGAACGCCTTAATAACTAACCCATCACCATTTCACAGCCATTAGCTCGATGTAATTGTCGATTTCGAATCAGTTGCAAACGACTTTACAGCTGAATAGAAATCGGCAATTACATCGATTGCCTGAGTCTCACCACGTGGAGGTTGCTGTGACTGGAGACTCGAAAGGGAGTCAGAACGAAGCCGGAATTCGTTATGGCTCCCTTCCTTCACCGGTGAAACGATATGTCGAGTATTATTACGGACCAAAAGTGGATCGATGGAGAAGCCACCTGACCACTAAGACCAAAGTGAATCAGGGCAGAAGGTTCTGATTCTTTCAAAAAGAGACTCAAAAACGAGTCGGAGCAGAAGGCAACGACTCGAGCGAGGGTGACGCGACGCGAGCAATACTTGCACAAGCCTCGGAATTCCGCAGATATCATTATTCGACGAGGTACAATTGGAATGAGCAGCCAATCGCGACATCCACCCACAACGTTGAACATTTTCCCCCTGCACCCTCCCCCCAATGAAGGGGTTGCGGGCGTCTTACATGCCGAAGCGAAAGGGAGAATGTCCACCGCTGCAGGAGGATGAACGATTGGATGCTCAAACCGCATGATACCTCGCCGAACAAGAGATCTATGCGACTCCGAGAGATTGCGCAAGCAGGGCCACCATGGTTGGGCCGAAAATTGATAACGAAATTTGAACGAGCAAAGCTAAGGCAATAATACTCGCCATTTTAGCGATTCGGGTAACTCGGGGACGCAACACCCCGTGCCCCCCACGGGACATGCCCCGTGGGACGGAGGCCCCTGAGTGATCTTAATACTACTTAGATAAGACGCAATAATTAATAAATCGCACGCATCCCACGGCGGATGATGATCCCAATTCGGATGATGTTCCCAAGGCGGATGATGA
>NW_027588356.1:0-1136 GCF_028453695.1 Augochlora pura | reverse complement strand
AATGGCATCTACAAGCGAAGCGTGCGATCCTTTTTTCCATTACCGATGGAATAAGCGAACTATTTGTATAATAAAGGAAACTATAATAGAACTATATTGATATAAGCACATTAGTATAGTCAGTTCACACTAGTTTGGATTAGATTGTCACGTATTATCAGTAAGCATACAGAATAATCTTTATAGCTCTAACATTCTAGTTTAGACAAGCGGTATTGATAAAATTAGTCTACTGTCATTGTATTTCTTTAATATCTTGTAGGCTTATATTTTCGGATTATGTTTATAGTCTCCGAGTAAGTTTATTTTTTCTGTTGTAAGTCCGATTTGAATAATTATTGTAATCAAGCCGAACAACCTCAATAGGTTTATTGAACGCGACCGTTCAAGGGGGGCGGTATGTTCCGTCCTGGACATCGGGCCCCAAGAACGGCATTCAAACAAGGAAGGCCAATTTACAGTTTATGATGCTAGTAATGGTAAAAAGCTATTTTTGAGGAACCGAACCATCAAGTAATTTTAATATTTCGCGCGACGCATGGTAATCGGTTTACAATCTCTTGTTCTCGGTCTCAATAGCGAACGCTGGCATCATAAACCTCAGGGATTTCCAAAGGGCTCCGCGGAAGAGGCCTGAAGGCCCAAGCCAGGCTCGCGAGCGTTCCGCGGACGGCTATTTTTACGGTAAATTCAGACCTGGAGGAAATCCCTGTCAAACGTTGCTAAAACACCCCCTACCACAGAGTTCCTTCCCATCCCTACCTTAAACATTTTTCCACTTCCACCAAATTCCTTCTGCAACCGAGTTTTCCTAAAGGCTAGCACGACATGAAATTATTAGAATCGTTTGTACATCGAAGGCAGCAAGTTAGGATCGTTTTAGCAACAAGTGACTCAAGTTAGAATTGATCTTGCACCGCGGTAGCAAGATCAAGGAATCGTTCCACTACTATAACGCGACGGCAATTATATCGAGATAACTTCTGTACAAAGTGTAAATAAACGGATTCTCCGGAGTTAGACTTACACCCTTTCTTCGTTAACGGTCGTAAATCTAAGTCGTCAACGAGGCGAACGATACGACACAACAATTGGTTTGTCATGATCAGACGCGCTACTTGATTCCTATTCAACAG
>NW_027588355.1:0-1136 GCF_028453695.1 Augochlora pura | reverse complement strand
GTCATTTGACCATTTGAAAAATTCATGTTATTTACGACTATATTCTTTGATAAGCGCACTCCAGAAATTGTTTTATGAGTCTACAATGTAATTGTGGATCTACAGTGTAGAAAAACGCGCGATTGGAAGAAATGCATAGCGTTCTTTATACAACAATACTGTAAGCGATCTCTGAGATGATCGCTGGTCAGGCTGAGTACTGTTTATGTCTCGGAGATAAGAGGTCTATCTTTGGGAGATGCGATGGTTCGTCGATGGAAGGAGAAAGATGACTCTTTTTCTTTTTCGAAGAGTAAGAGTCATTCGAATAAAGATCTTTGCCAAAGAAGCAGCCCACCTAATTTCACACTTTGTGTCTTCTACAATACGGTATTGCGAACCGAATAGAGAGCATCAAAATTTCACAGTGTGTTATAGAAATTATTACGTGGTATAAATAAGTGATAGTTTCGACAAAGTCAACAGAGCTAACAATATATTGTGATATGATTTACAATTTTTTGTATTTCTGGTCTCAATATTTTGCCCTGTTGGATTTATGTTTTTATATTTTAGTTTCTACTTTTTTTACTTGGATTTTATATAAAGAAACGATAGGTGAAGAAATATCGAGGCAAGAATTTTTATTTCATTCGGCAGAAGAGCTTGGGACCGAATATCAGAATGAGAGACAGCTAAGCAAAGAATGTTCATCTAAAATAATAATAAACACAGCTAAAGATTCTTTTGGACGCAAATCTTGTCAAATAAGATATTGTAAAGTCAATAAGAGTCCGATTTAAATAGGCTGTAATTTCTATATTCATTTTCAAGAAGCTGTATCTTTTTTTCCAAAAATGGTAAGACAATGGGGCTTAGCAGGTTTTAAAGGGTAAAGTCTCTACTTTAATATGTACCAACGGATTTTTACTGTCAAAATTTGTATAAAATGTAAAAAATACGTATGTGGAAGATGTGCAATACAAAATGCTGTAATTTGTAAAAAATGTGATGAAAGGTAAATAAATCTTTTTAAATAGTAAAGCGGTGAGCGGGTTTTTATCGTAGCACTAGAAAAATATTTTGTTTACTATCCAATTGGCTAAAATCTCTTTCTATATTAAGATACATATGTTTTTTTTTTGAAGCGGTCATTT
>NW_027588354.1:521-1137 GCF_028453695.1 Augochlora pura | reverse complement strand
AATCTGGCTAATCTTTTATTTATTGGAAATTGGCGACTCTCTCCATTCCAATCGTTTATTATGAAAGTGGCCGTTTCCCCAAAAAAGCATCGAGCTGGCTATTTTAATATTCACATCTCTACGTTACATATGAGCCGCCCAGTGCACACATCGATTAACTCCACTTTTTGAAAAAATCTTAAATTTAAGTGTCAAAGCACTTGGTATAGTCATAACTTTTTATATTTATAATAACTTTCCTGAATAATAAAGATTAACACCATTAAACGGCAAAATTTTTTTGGCCACTGAAAAATAAGTAATTCATTTCAGAAGCCATTCTGATTAACTCCATACTCTAATGTAATCGTTGATTTGTTGCCATGCATCAATGCTTTTTTTTTTGAACAGCCGAAGATGTTTCCCCCTCTCAATAATACTGGTAATAAAATCGCATTGGCAAACAGATAAAAAAAAATGTTTGTTTGGCCAGAAACTGAAGGATCTCGTGGGTCTCAGGAAAGGGCATAGCCGATTAAGATGGTCAAAACTGCCTTTAGAGGTTTTTCAATGAGTCATATACCGTTCGGTAGCTGACCAATAAAAACTCATCTGCGCAAAATTTTAACCCTGTAAC
>NW_027588354.1:0-421 GCF_028453695.1 Augochlora pura | reverse complement strand
ACTCTAATGTAATCGTTGATTTGTTGCCATGCATCAATGCTTTTTTTGAACAGCCGAAGATGTTTCCCCCTCTCAATAATACTGGTAATAAAATCGCATTGGCAAACAGATAAAAAAAATGTTTGTTTGGCCAGAAACTGAAGGATCTCGTGGGTCTCAGGAAAGGGCATAGCCGATTAAGATGGTAAAACTGCCCTTAGAGGTTTTTCAATGAGTCATATACCGTTCGATAGCTGACCAATAAAAACACATCTGCGCAAAATTTTAACCCTGTAACTTGTCCGTGAGGGTAGTTACAGGGTAAATTAGATTTCGCGGGTTTCCGGCATTTTTCCACCTTTAGCGGCTTTCTAAAATTTTGAAAAAAATATGGCTTATTTTGGACATCAAGCCGGATGTTATAGAATTTTTTCAGGTAAAA
>NW_027588353.1:0-1137 GCF_028453695.1 Augochlora pura | reverse complement strand
ATTATTTTTAATAATAACACACAAGAACAATGTTCGTCGACAAATCTCGTCACAATGTAATTCAACGTGATTTCTTTTGGCCTTATATACTGTTCATAATCACGACATAGGATCTAACTCTGATCACTTTTTCCGGGAAATTGCGTAATTTATTACCTTGGAACTGGTTATAATGCAATCATAGTATGATTGTGCATAAATAGAATATCTCTGTTCTCCTTCCATATGATTGCTGCATATATATACAACTATACTGAACGCATGAACCGGCGATCTTTTTATACAACAGTTGCGTTGCAAGCATCGAGCTTATAACATCAATGTACATTTGCCAAGTGTTTGTTCGATCTGTAATGTGCATTAGTTAAGTGTTTGTTCGATCCGCGACTACCCTCTTTTTAACGTATAGGGACTTAGAAAATTTTCTATCAATCTCACACACACATACACACACATACACACACATACACACACATACACACACATATACACACATACACATTTACTCGCACACGGAGCTGATAACGAACTTGTAAATTTTTAGAGCTCTGTCTGTGGAACTTGTAAATTTCTAGAGCTCTGTCTGACTAGACTTAGAGAAGAAATTAATTCCTACGAGTAATCGAGGAGTGGTGGGGGGGGGGGGGAGCTGATAAGATAAGGACTGATAAGATAAGAACTGATAAGATAAGAACTGATAAGATAAGAACTGATAAGATAGATAAGAATCGCCACTAACATGTTTGATTCCCACTAATGGAATATAGAGTTATTTAAAATTAATCGCCATAGTTCGTTTCTATTCGAGAGTTGGGCTTAAGATTAACGAGCTCGGATCAAAAATTAAGTTTAAACTTAAATCTAGTGGTGGGGGGGGGGAGATTAAGATAGTAGTAGTGGTGGGAGGTAATAGGTGAATGACTGTTGAACAGTTTACGTTTTAACTTGATTTATTTTTCATCATCAATATATCGTTATGGTATACAAAATATATAATGTTTCAATCTGGTATAAATGCGATAATAATACATTGTATAGATATGTATAGATAAATGCGATATTTAATACATTGGTTTTATGATGATAATACATTTGGGGCATTTGGGGCTTTTTGTGCGCGTTTTTTAGCAAGTTTCT
>NW_027588352.1:0-1138 GCF_028453695.1 Augochlora pura | reverse complement strand
CTCGTTTTTCAAGATTAGGCGAAATTTTTTTCAGGTTCCCGTAGAGCAATAGTATATTTGTAATCAGACAGTAGAACGAGGATGGTTTTAATCAGGCATTAAAATAGGTCTGTTTTTAATCAAACCAAGGAGTCTATCCTGTTTGTAATCAGACAATAGATCGAGGTTGGTTTTAATCAGATCGTAAAAGGGGTCCGTTGCCGTTCGAGCGGGAGATTGATACCGTTTCAAAGCGGAAGCTTTTAGAAAACCGGCGAAGAGAAATTCGTTTGTGGAAGACGAGACCAAACGATTGAAATCGCCGAGAGTAGACCACCGTGGTATCCGAAAACGAAGGCAGCGTAACCGCGAAGGCATGCCTCAACGTCGTCGGGCATCGTTTTAATCGAATTTCGGTTGTATGATTGTTAACGTATTCCATATTTCAAGCTCGCCGAGCTCCGGTTGTTCCCAGTTCCAGCTCCGCTGTTCCGACTCCGAGTATACGAGCGGAGCCGAGGTCGGATTCGATCGAATCCATCAGTCGATATCCGTGCTCGGCAAGACTGTATACTGTGGGGCATCGGCACTTAAACTCTCTCCGCGAAAAGGAGGAAAAGAGGATAAGTTGCACGTAGAACACTGGATTGACTGCGGAGAATATAATTGATAATAATACAGGCCCTGTTAAAATTTTTCTAAATGCAGAGCTTTTCGCTTCTAACTTTTCGCTTCTAGCTTTTCGCTTGCAGCTTTTTTTCCTCGGCAAGGAATGAGAGAACAATTTCCGCGGAATTCTTGCCGGGGTAGTTAATGACGTCAATTAGACACTCGGGTTTTCACTGTACCGCTTAGAGAGGAAAAGAGAGAGAGAGAGAGAGAGAGAGAGAGAGGAAGGCTGAACCACGTTCGTTTTACTCTTGCTCTGTGCTCGATCTCGCGGAGGCCAACACGGAGCACCAGCGGAATATCGAGTTAATTCGACCAACGATCGGTTCGATCAATTCTTAATTCTTGATCATCGAGAAAACTTCCTGGCCTCTCCAATATCGTACATTCTCCAATCGTCGATCACCTCGTATATAATTTGCACGTACAAATATTATACTATAATATGGATTAGAACTATGATATACATCCCTCGACATTCTGTTCATTA
>NW_027588351.1:0-1138 GCF_028453695.1 Augochlora pura | reverse complement strand
TTTATCGATCACTTATTCTTTTACCGACACCCGACAACACAATTCAGCAAGAGTTTTTGAAAAACGTCGATAATCTTTCAATCTTAATTTTATGAATTCCTCAAGACGATAAACAATTAATTTTTCGGATTTTTGTTCGCTCGACGCTCCGACTTCGAATTCTATCGGAAAAGAGACACTTCGTGTTTACGTGAGGGATATCACCCCTTTCCCGCTTGTAACGGGAGTTCTGGGACACCCTATTAACCGTGCGAACCACGAAATATAGCGTGAAATATATTTTTTTACCTACATATATCAGTCCTATCTATCGATATTGGGAGTGGCAAACCTGGCCGATATTGTTATTCCAATTATGATAACAATAAATCATCTGCTGTACATTTTCCTGTGTAACCATTGCGGCCAGGAATGCGCGAGCAGCAGTCTACATGTTTTCCGTGAAACGTAAGTGTACCAGTCGGTCACATTACCATTGCATTATTATGTAATTATGTGATATATATTTTTTTATATCAGTATATTATATCTGCTGTATATTACGTACTATTATATCCTATAATATTATATAATTACTGTATATGTTTTTATTTCTTCTGATTTCCCCTTGTATCTCACTTATATCCCCTCTTATATTAGTATATAATATATAAATATATATATATATATATATATATATAATATACTATTATTATAGTATACAGTGTACTACGTTATTGTAAATATTATTGTATAATATATTAGTTACTATACATATTATTATATAATGTATACGTTACTGTATACATTACTATATAATATTCGCTGGTGCATATATTATTGTATAGTATATACGTTTCTGTATATATTATTATATATTATATACGTTACTCTATATATTAATATATACCTCACTATATACATTATCATATAATAGTCGTTGCTCCATATATTATTATACAACATATACAAATATTCCTTGCAAATTCTATCTATAATAATATAGAGAACAATTTTCTGAAATAATATTGTTTACATTATTATTTACATTATATATTACATTATTAATATTTGCATATGCCTATATGCAATATATGCTATTGCATATGCCTAATATTTACATTATGCCTACATACCACACCAAGATAATAAAACGAAC
>NW_027588350.1:0-1138 GCF_028453695.1 Augochlora pura | reverse complement strand
AACAAGAATCTCATGAGTTTCTTATTATTTCAAAAATTTCACAAATGTTATTAATGAAAAACTTACCAATGCAGTTGTAAATGTTGTAATCCAAAAGTTGTAATCCACGTATGTAGAACGGCACAGATTACACTAACTTTCACTTTCGTTTTCACTTTCACTGCACTATTATTTCACAGTGATCACACATTCTTCAACAATTAACACATGTCCGAAGCTTCCAGCGTTATTTTGTGTGGCCCTGAAAAGGGCCGATTAAATTTATATTCGGTGCTCGAAATGTCCACCGTTCATTTCGAGACACCATCTCGCCCGGAATGGAACTTGCTCTTGGACGACCGCAAGCGTCCTTGCGCGTACATTTGCGACGGCACCATGTATTCGCGCTACCAGTTCGACTGCATCGGTGATTCGTGTTTGGTACACCTCATTCTGAAATTAAATGAAATACAAATACAAAGTTAATGAAAATAAATATTAAAAAATTAAAAATAAATGCAAATTATGAAACTGCATTGTGAAAATTACCTTGAGATAACCCCAGAAATAAAAATCCAGTGGATTTAAGTCTGGTGGCCGGGGTGGGGGGGGGGGGGGGGGGGGGCACGAGATAGGTCCGAGACGGCCAATCCACCTGTTTTGAAAGGTTTCATGCAAGTGTGCGCGAACATTTGCGGTATAATGTGCCGGCGCACCATCCATTTGGTAGTACATATTCTGCCGAATTTCTAATGGAATATCCTCCAAAAGTTTCGGCAGAATATGTTTCAGAAATGACTGGTACGCCGCACCGTCCAGCTTGTTGGGTAGGATGTACGGCCCAACAATAAAATTGCCGCAAATTCCAGCCCACACATTTACTGAGAATCGGACCTGCTCTCTGCCTGGCCGTAACGCATGCGGATTCTCAACACTCCACATTTGCATATTGTGGGCATTGAAGCAGCCTTCTCTGGTAAAAAGTACTTCGTCTGTCCACAATATGTATTTGTGGAATGTTGGATTCCGCACTATTTTCCCCAACAGCCACCTTGAATATTCTACCCGTTTAGGGCCGTCATCTTCATGCAAGGCTTGCACACGAGATAATTTATACGGGTGCATCTCCTCAGCCCGGACAATTCGATACACCGTCGAA
>NW_027588349.1:0-1138 GCF_028453695.1 Augochlora pura | reverse complement strand
TATTACCTATTATTATTATATTATGTTATGTTATGTTATGTTATATTCAAATTTATTTCTGATGTGTTTATTATTTCCTTTTTTATTATTATTATTATATGCAATAATTAAAGTATTTCTACAAATTTTTTATTCAAATTTATTTAAATTTTCAATGATTTCCATCGTGTGAAGTAAATACGAGTAAGTAAATAGCGGGACTATGTAACTCAGTCGTAAGGTATTGTGTTTCAAATTGTACCACTCGAGCTCCACCGCTTGGCACCTCCCGCAACCGTTCCGACGGCCATGTTTGGCACGGCTTTTTCAGAGATTCGCGGTAGTGCAAGGGGTTAAACAAGAAGAATATACAGCTTTCTTTAAACCTTTTAGTGCTGGACGAAAAAGAGGTGCCTATGCGAGAATAACCGGCCGAATTTCACAGTTTTACTAGGGTTTGGGAAAATAATCATAAAAACCAAAAGGGGAAACAATATTTACATGATTCAAAAAGCAGTATACTAAGGATGAAACAGAGAACAAAACAATGACACTAGTTTTTCTTTACTCGTTTAAAATTATATAAATAACAAAGGTAAAAGTCTCCATAAGAAAAAGTAAACGTTGAGTTCTCTCTTTCAAAACGTATTTGCGCATACAAGAAGCCATCTTTTCATCATAATTCTATATAGACCAATTGTTATGAAGTATATATTTTGCATTTATGTAACATCTAAAGATATTTTGCTATTATGCAACAAGATAAACAATATTACATAACAAAAATAAAAGAAGAGATCGATTGCATAGTGCGGGCGATAAACGGATTTTATCTGCTGCAAGACAAGCAATTGGTATAGGTACTACAACATTGCTGAAACAAAATTTTACTAGCACAAATATTGCTATTTGGTTATCTAGCTATTGCAAATATGTAACATTTAATTTTTAGTCCATCTGTCCATCTTATCACTCCAGCGTAAACAGGGTCCCAGCACACTCCGGTATAGACTGTGTAAAATGTCAGACCCAAATCGGTTTACAAATTCTTTGTCAACGAAATTTGATTATTTACAATCAAATTAGATCATTTACAATCAAATTAGATCATTTATAAATTTATTAACAGATAAAGTTGTCTCGCAATGCGAAGAATAAG
>NW_027588348.1:0-5687 GCF_028453695.1 Augochlora pura | reverse complement strand
CTATTTTCGGGAAGCTCGCCTCGTAGAGCTGCCGCCACACGCCGCCAAAATTCAAAGCATAGTTCACCCCGTTCCTTTCCAAATAACCCGCATCGCGACGACCCAGTTACCCGGGATCGGCAAAAATCGTGGAGTTTTTTTCATTTCCGGCAATCTCGCGGCTCCGATCTGGGCCGGCTATCGGTCGTCGGGCAGCGCGCGCGCGCGCGAAACGATTAACTGCACGGAGTCCGGGGGTCGATCCCCGGTTTCGACCGGCTCGAAATCCGATTGTCCCTTTCGGCATGGCATCCCCGATCCGTGGGGCCATTATGCGCGCGTGCACACCTTCCGAGAGAGCCTGGGATGCGTTCGTCGCATATCGGGCCGGCTCGCGGAGCAACGAGAGTGGAATTCTAAGGAGACGCAGACAGAGAGAGAGAGAGAGAGAGACCGGGCGAGGATAGCCGAGAGGATATAGGGGAGAAGAGGAAGGCGGCGTTCGACGCATACATCCGCCTCAAATTGATTGGAATTGTTCCCTGGACCTGATATCGCGCTCCTGGTAGCCGGTGGCAGCTCCAGATAGACGACGCCCTGTGCAACTTGCGAAGGCAGAGGGACCGGCATGGATTGCGCTCGCTGCTTGCCATCCTGGAAGCCTGAATCTACACCGGTGCACGAAATTATCTGGACACTTCGACCGCCCGACATGTTTGCCACTGGTTACAGATTTTACGTTATATCTGGGACGAACCGTTGCGCAGAAAGATTTTCACGACTTTTTATTTTCTATCCTGTCGGCCTTTTAACGGAAGAAAGGACACTTCCCAATTAAAGTTCTTGTGGAACTTTAGCTTATCGAAAAATTAAATTGTCTGCTTTTGCAGGCAATTTTGAACTTCCTTCTAAGAAGTGATTCAAGCTATCGTCGTAAAAGATTGGATCAGAGAAATCAATTGCTCCTGAGAAAGATAGCCCGAGCGATGACGCCTCGATAAAATCTCTACGAACATCGCTTGTTATCAATTGATTTGCTATTTTAAAGGAATTAGACACGAGATTAAGCTATTTAACACACACTCTTATTTTAAGACAAGATGCGCGCGGAACCTAACCCAGATCTTTTGTTTCCACGACAACGAAGAAAGCGGCGAACGCGAAGTTTCTACGAAAACGACGCTGCCATCGTCGGAGCAATTCAACAGGCTACGTGTCCGAGGCACGAGGCTATTATACGAGTTCCAGGCGGCGCGGCGGTGTGGGATCGGGACAGAGGGGTTCGGCGATTCGTCGGAAGCGAAATTGCAACAACCACAATGACGATCTCTGGTGCGCGGCGACACCCTCGACGACTCGATCACACGGCCCCTCTCTTCGATTTTCGAGGAGATCCTTTGGCCGTCCGCGTTAACGCGGGACAGAGGTGAATTTACAAATATACGAGGAACCCGGGCGACGGAAGAAAGGATTACGGTTCAAGGGAAGGGGGAGGGGGGGAAGCCGAGAGAAAGGACGAAAGAGGAAACGCGGAAGGTCTTTCGGGCAGAGTTTCTCAAACGGGTCGGCCCTCGACGCCGATGCGACCCGGCTGTCTCGTTTCTCCGGCTTCCATTGCGAGCTCGATGGGACATTATTCGCATTTATTAACTCTTTCTTTCCTCCAACTTCGCCTCTCGCGTTTCTTTGCGCCTTTGCGGACGAGGAACGGTTCGATCTCGTTACCTCCGCGAAAACAGATTTAATTCTGTCCAACAATTTCGTTTGATTTTATTTTTGCCGCGTTAATGGAGAGCATTATGCACGCTCGGAACGTAGCAATTATTTCGCGAGCGTCTCTCGCGACGATTCTCGATCTTCGTTTGTCGAACGAAACGTTTCAATTAATTTCGTTTCATTTAATTTATTTCACAAGATATTCCAGCTGCGACAATTGTTGATAGAATGAAAAACGATGCCGAAGGAGCGCTGTAAGTGGCTTACGGTTCTGTCGAAATAAATCTGGCAATAAATCGAACCGGTTTAAGCACTCGTGCATAAACTGCAGATTTCATGGATACGTTACAAAAATTAATGGATCATGTACGAAACAGTGGGAACATTGAGAGCTGGTGAAATTATTCTCAACACGCAAACATCCGAATTTCAGTCGAGTTTAATAATTACGATGCATTGGTAGATCTTACCGCGCACTTGAAACTTTTTCGCGTTGAATCCAAAGGTTGGATTCTTCGAAAAGAGAGGATAGGTGGACCGGTGTCTCGGTACAGCGAAGAAGTTCGTGGGCCGGTTGGGTTCAAAAATTGTTTCGATGCAATATCGTTTAAAATTACTTAATCCACGCTCGCGGTAAACTAGAAAAGTAGTAGCTTCGTTCTGACAGCAAAAAACATCGACACGTTGGGTTTTCATTTTTTTTGACAACGTTGCAGGCGAGCAAAAAATCTAAGAAAAATTGAGTACACGAGCCGTGATAGTACCTTGTCAGGGAATTAATGAAAAAGTTTTACAGTTATTAATTTTTCGAGAAATCTTCAATTTTCCGATTTTTCGGGGGGTTTTCATTTTTGATAGTCACAGCTTGCAACTGAAAAATCGGAAAAAATTCTATAACATCCGGCTCGATGTCCAAAATAAGCCATATTTTTTTCAAAATTTTAGAAAGCCGCTAAAGGTGGAAAAATGCCGGAAAACCGCGAAATCTAATTTACCTTGTAACTACCTTCGCGGACAGGTTACAGGGTTAAAATTTTGCACAGATGAGTTTTTATCGGTCAGCTATCGAACGGTGTATGACTCATTGAAAAACCTCTAAGGGCAGTTTCGACCATCTTAATCGGCCATGCCCTTTGAGAAGCTCTGCCGCCGAGAGTGTATAAGGTGCGAAAGAACTTAAATAATCAATCGACTGCGGAGCGTTGTTGGCCGTAGGTAAAAGCCTATAGTGCTGACCCTCTGCGCAGAGTGTTTGCGGATCCTCCGATGGCATCTCTTCTCTTCCTGGCACTGGTTCCTTCCTCTTCTTCCTCCTCTTCCTCCTCTTCTTTGCCTTCTCCACCTTTGCCTCTACTCTGCGAGCTCCGTCGGAGCACCTAACTCGGTTCTACGAACTAAAGACAACGGTCTCGACCCGTTTATGAGAGCGACTTTATCGTCCGCCGTTAGAAGCCGAACGGAACACTCGGAAACATTACCGTGCTCGCTTGTGCCGGTCGAACGCGAAAAATTATTACGACTTCGCTGCAAAACGCGTTCGGATTTATGACGTTGCCATTCGCCGCGTTCGATTTCCATGGAAATTCATCTGCATTATCCGGAGGGAAGGGGAGGGGGGGGGGGGGCTGGTACGTTAATTCCTCGGCATAAAGTCGGCCGATGTTTATTTCGCTCGTAATTGAAAAACATGAACGATGACGTAACACGGTTTGCCGTAATCATCGCGGATCGGTCCGGGTTCGTTACAGAGGAAAATTCTGTAATTAGCCGACCGGTGTTCCCCCCCCCCCCCCCCCGTTAATGAGACGACGCTCGCGAACGTCTGCAGTCTGCCCGGGAGCTTGTTAATTTTCTAACATTGTTTGCCATTAAATCGAGGGGCGGCCTGTGTTTCTTATATGGAAAAATATGCTCCGCGCGCTTCGATGGAACACAACGATGGGAGAACAAGCAAACAGACTCCGGCATCGATCGTAATATTAATTATTTCTTAAACGAACCGACAGGCTGTTCTCGTCAATGTATTTCCAACTCGGCGAATTATTCGATTCGTAGCAGTTCTGAAAGTTATATGAAAATTATATTTCTGAACGACTTAAAAATATTCGACAGAGAGCCGTGAATACTGTATACTAATTAATCAATTAGCCGTTGCGAGCTCTTTGAAACGTGTCCGAGTTACTATAATTATACTTTATATTTTTGATTTTTCTCATAATTCGTTTAGATACAACACCTTTGCAAAGTATACAATTTAATGAAGAACATCAAAGTTTATTATCTTTAACCCCTTGCACTATAATAACGAGTCAGGCTCGTGATACAAATTTTACACGAGATCTACTAAATATGAATATTATTAATTTTTTCTAAATCGGAATAAAAATTAATTCTCCTGTTATCAAAGTCTAAAAACGAAAATAAATAAAGATAATACAAGGAACGAAAACTGTCTGGTCCTAATATGGAAATTATTAGCGACGAATAAGTGTTGACCAGCACAGCATAAAAATAATCGTAGGGCAAAGGGTTAACCAGTTTTCGACGAGTATATTCGCCACGAAGAAATGTTAACACTAAAAGGTCGTAAAAATTTTCGCTTCTGTTTTGATTTTATTTATCTTATTAATCGCGAAAGGTGTTTAATATTGAAAAATTTATATAATAATATTGAAGATTGTCGTACAATTTTACTCATTCATTTCAATAATAAATAATAAATTAAGGGTTACTATTTTGATTTTATTTATCTTATTAATCGCGAGAGGTATTTAATATTGAAAAATTTATATAATAATATTGAAGCTTGTAGTACAATTTTACTCATTCATCTCAATAATAAATAATAAATTAAGGGTTACTATGGCAACCGATGTGTAGGCTACCGATCGGAGGGAAAAGCCGATTAATACGCTACCGGTCGATAAAGTGTTAACATTCTCGCGAGTCCGTAATTGCTCGCTCGAAACGGCGCGAGCCGAACGATTTAATTTCGTAAATCTGCCGATCGTCTAAAACGGCAGAAAAACGCGGCTCGTATCGATCCTAGTAAGCATTCCAAGACTTCCATAGGATTTCCCGTTGCGCCGTGAACGTTTCGCAAAGTCGCGGTTACGTTATAATCTCGGAAAGCAAGACTGTTTCCTCGAATTAGCCCGGCTCTTCGTCGGAGCTCCCCGCGTCGAAACTGCACGGCACGTTCGCCGCGCGTCGCGACGACGGCACGCGACTGTTTCGTTTCCGTTCGCAATTAGGATACGTACGAGACGGTTTTGGGCGCGGAAGACGGCGAACGACGGTCGGGGCCGCCCGCGAGTCACGCGACCGCCACAAGGTCTAGAGGCTCGCCGATTATAGAGATTTCAATTCGTGGCGTGCGCTCGCGGCGTTCGTTAGACCCCGCCGTCGCGCGCGCGCGGAATTAGCAGCCTGCCGCGAACGGAAAAGCGCGGACCGGGACGAACGGAGAACCTCGGTTAATTGCGAGCGCCGCGTTAATTCGGCGAACGTGCGACGCCGCCCCGGGATTGTTGCGTCGTTGGCGGAACGCTTCGCTGTGTGTTGCCGAAAACGTGTACCGTACCGTCTGGAGAAAGAAACCCGCGCGGAGTAGCGCGGCGGTTTCGGAGTCGTCTCGTGCTTCGACAATCTTTTATGCGTCTTTATGCGTCTGCGATCTCAGCTGCGTATAAATATTTGGGAAAGTATTTGAAAGAATATTTTAAGATCGATTTGACGTCGCGAAGATAAGTGCACGCATTGCAAATAATTATTTGACGAATAATTCGTGTTGCGTTTAAGAAAATTATTAATCAAAATATAAATTCGACGATTGAAGGTTTCTCCTTCGCGATGATTTTTCATAATTTGGTCTACAAATTTTGTTAGTCGTTTTACGAAACAGAAACGACGAACAAGTTCAGGCTTCGAATATATGGAATATTTAGTCTTGCAACGGGAGTCCATGGACCTCTAAGCATGACTCTAGATAT
>NW_027588347.1:0-1138 GCF_028453695.1 Augochlora pura | reverse complement strand
TGAATGTTGAGATTTCACGTCAGCAATGTAATAACCAACATCATGCATTATATTTTCTGGTGCAAAGTAGTTGTTATCATTGAATTTCAACGTAACACCTGCAGAAACAGCTATTTCACCAGCTGAAATGTCCTTTTATACATAATCAAGCCTAAATCATATTTCGAGAAGAATACCGATGAATGTTGAGATTTCTCTGCTGCAATGTAATAACCAACATCATGCCTTGTATTTTCTGGTGCAAAGTACTTGTTTCCAATGAATGTCAACGTAACACCTGCAGAAACAGTCATGTCACCGGATGATATGTCGTTTTCATACATAATCAAGCCTAAGTCATATTTCGAGAAGAATACCGATGAATGTTGAGATTACACGGCAGCAATGTAATAACCAACATCATGTATTGTATTTTCTCGGGCAAAGTAGTTGTTATCATTGAATTTCAACGTAACACCCGCAGAAACAGTCATGTTACCAGCTGATATGTCGTTTTCATACATAATCATGCCTAAATCATATTTCGAGAAGAATACCGATGAATGTTGGGATTTGTCTGCTGCAATCTAATAACCCACATCATGTATTGTATTTTCAGGACCAAAGTACTTGTTCTCAATGAATGTCAACGTAATACCTGCAGAAACAGTCATGTCACCAGCTGATATGTCGTTTCCATACTTAATCAAGCCTAAATCATATTTCGAGAAGAATACCGACGAATGTTGAGATTTCTCTGCTGCAATGTGATATCCAACATCATGTATTGTATTTTCTGGTGCACAGTACATGTTTTCATTGAATTTCAACATAACACCTGCAGAAACAGCTATGTCGCCAGCTGATATCTCGTTTTCATACATAATCAAGCCTAAGTCGTATTTCGAGAAGAATACCGGTGAATGTTGAGATTACACGGCAGCAATGTAATAAGCAACATCATGTATTGTATTTTCTGATGCAAAGTACTTGTTTTCATGGAATTTCAACGTAGCACCTGCAGAAACAGCTATGTCGCCAGCTGATATGTCGATTTCATACATACTCAAGCTTAAATCATATTTCGAGAAGAATACCGATGAATGTTGAGATTTCACGGCAGCAATGTAATAACCAGGATCATGCATTGTATTTTCTG
>NW_027588346.1:0-1138 GCF_028453695.1 Augochlora pura | reverse complement strand
GTTACGAATCGATTTCTGGGATACATTGCTAGACCTCGATCGCATGACGTGCCTGCCGTTATTAATAATATCGATATGAATATTAATGGAGCAATCGTATCGATCTCGGGACCGATCGAATGAACATCCGAAGACTCGGGTCTCCTTATTATTCTTTGATGTTGCTGCTCCAATTATTAAACAACCGAGGAGCTACGAGTGCAGGTCTTTTTATGTTGTTTATTCGATATAAACGTTGCTTAAAGAACCTTGCTAGGCGAAGATTAATTTCAATGGAAACCGGGTGATGTTTATTACTGGATTACGGACTTCATACGTTTATGGATAGAATGGTGTAATATATATTGTATATTTTATCGCATTGGACTGCATTGTATTTTATTTTATTTTACTTCGCTGCACTGCATTGCGTTACATTGTATCACATTATATCGTATCATATCATATCATATCGTGTCAGAGATATTATACAATATTATTTCATACATGTTATAGATTATATATTATAGTATGTATTACATCATTTATGTGATATAATATAAAATAGTGAAGACATAAGAAAAAGAAGAATACTATAAGTCATACATTCTATCTTTTGAAATGTTGTCATTTAAAGTTCTGATGACTAAGTCAAGCATCGAAAGAGAGAGAGAGAGAGAAAGAGAGAGAGAGAGAGAGAGAGAGAGAGAGATGATAAATAAAACGAGAATGAGAAGGAAAGAAATGGTTACACACTTATCCATCACTAGTAAATGAATATATTAATTAAATCTCTTCAGAATTTCAACCAGCGTCGTTTTTCATTATTACCCCGGAATTGTTTAAATTTTGCGCGCATTGCCAAAGTTCCATGTAATTTGTATAGACCTTGTAACGTTCGTCGGACAGGAAGACGTTAATAAAAAGCATCGTCGGAGAGTTTCACGGCGCAGGGGCCGGAACCCCGCCCCATGTGTTCCGCGCGTGCATTAACTGGAGCAGGAGGAAAGGGTGGTCCCTCGGATCCACTTTGGTAGGGACAGGACCGGGCTCTCGTCCGAGTTCCATTCAAATCAAGCACACGTTGATGCTCCGATCGTATTAGTCGTCGCTCGGCGTCGTTGCCGCTGGAATTCCCGTACTCGGAGTTTAGATCGCT
>NW_027588345.1:0-1138 GCF_028453695.1 Augochlora pura | reverse complement strand
TCGAAATATGATTTAGGCTTGAGTATGTATGAAATCGACATATCAGCTGGCGACATAGCTGTTTCTGCAGGTGTTACGTTGAAATTCCATGAAAACAAGTACTGTGCCCCAGAAAATACAATACCTGATGTTGGTTATCACATTTCAGCAGAGAAATCTCAACATTCACCGGCATTCTTCTCGAAATATGCTTCAGGCTTGATTATGTAAAGAAGGACATTTCATCAGGTGACATAGCTGTTTCTGCAGGTGTTACGTTCAAATTCATTGAAAACAAGTTCTGTGGTCCTGACAGTACAATACATGATGTGGGTTATTACATTGCAGCTGACAAATCCCAACATTCATCGGTATTCTCCTCGAAATATGATTTAGGCTTGGTCCGTATGAAAAGGACATATCAGCTGGTGACATGACTGTTTCTGCAGGTGTTACATTGAAATTCAATGAATACAACTACTTTGCAACAGAAAATACAATGCATGATCCTGGTTATTAGATTGCTGCCGTGAAATCTCAACATTCATCGGTATTCTTCTCGAAATATGATTTAGGCTTGAGTATGTACAAAAGGACATTTCAGCTGGCGACATAGCTGTTTCTGCAGGTGTTACGTTGACATTCATTGAGAACAAGTACTTTGCATCAGAAAATACAATACATGATGATGGTTATTACATTGCAGAAGAGAAATCTCAACTTTCATCGGTATTCTTCTCGAAATATGATTTAGGCTTGATTATGTATAAGAGAAGATTTCAGCTGGTGACGTGGCTGTTTCTGCAGGTGTTACGTTGAAATTCATTGAAAACAAGTTCTGTGGTCCTGAAAATACAATACATGATGTGGGTTATTACATAGCAGCAGAGAAATCTCCACATTCATCGGTATTCTTCTCGAAATACGATTTAGGCTTGATTATGTATAAAAGGACATTTCAGCTGGTGACATAGCTGTTTCTGCTGGTGTTACGTTGAAATTCATTGAAAACAAGTTCCTTGGTCCTGAAAATACAATACATGATGTGGATTATTACATTGCAACTGACAAATCCCAACATTCATCGGTATTCTCCTCGAAATATGATTTAAGCTTGGTCCGTATGAAAAGGACATATCAGCTGGTGACATGACTGTTT
>NW_027588344.1:0-1138 GCF_028453695.1 Augochlora pura | reverse complement strand
GTTCTGGGGTAAGTGCCGTGCGGTCCAACACAGTCCTCTTACCAAAAAGCAATTGTGCTTTCCCCACTCCGTGGCCAGATCCTCCAAGAACAGAGTTTCATTCTTTGGCAATGCAACGACGGTTGCTTGCCTTCTCTAAACACATTTTCCATAAACAGTCAATGGCTCGACACTCGACAGCTGGGAGACCCACTGCGGTCATCGACCGTCGCGTCGCATATCGCCAGGACTGTTTAGTCTCGCTTACCCTCCGGGCCACGCGCATCCTTGAACCCCGCCATAAATCCATCGACAGCCGACCATCGTTCGGTCGTCTCTATCCCGAATTTTCTTAAAAAAATACGTTGCGCTAACAGGCGCGAATCCGAGAAACGCGGGCGAAAAGCTCGGTCACTTGGTCGTCAGCTCGCGTCGAGTCCGGTTCTTACACGCGTTAAGTAAAAATAATAAAGTTTCCTTTTGGTGATAGAAGAGCGGTTATTGACCCCCTACCACCTCAGCATCATCGTCTTTCCACAAATCGCTTTTGCATTCTCGCGATTCTCTGATCTCCCAATTAGCAATAATAGTCCGAAAAATGCATCCATTTCTATGCGGTCTACTGGTTTCCATTTCTTGTTCGATCGTATGCTCTCCCTCGCTTTTTTATTTGTCCATAATATGATACCGTCGATTATTTCGTCATTGATAAATAAATAGAAGCACTCATTTTCTGTTTCTATATGTCCATTTTGTTCGGTAAGTGACCATTTGCGTGGAAGATTTAGCAATACTGTAGTGTCCATTGGTGCAATATGTTGCCAATCAGGACCAGATACCGCTACACTTTCTGCAGATGCTGGTCTATCTTCTTCATCCGGATCAGAATTTTGTTCTTCGGGTTCGGCATCGCTGTCAGATGCACGTTCACCATCAGATGATTGTTCACAATTGTGAAGATCCTCTTCTTCAATCTTATCAATAAGGAATTGATCATTTTTTTGAGAGGTCGACATTTTACCAAGTAATAAACGAATATAACTGTTTTTTGTAAGCAGATGTAATTTGACTAAGCAGAGACTAGGTTCTATGTAGCTGATCGTTTATTTGAGAGTCACCAAATTTGTACATGGTTCGAAGCTTTTATACTAGCCGGTAG
>NW_027588342.1:0-1138 GCF_028453695.1 Augochlora pura | reverse complement strand
ACGTGACATTTTCTGCGAGCAATGGCTGGTTTGCTGGATTTTTACAATGGTACGCACTTCACAATGTGAAGATACAAGGCGAGGTAGTGTCCATCAATGAAACAGCTGCTATGAATTATCGCAAAGTATTAGCGGAAATCATTGATGATGGTGGATATTGCCCAGATCAAGTATTTAATGCAAATGAGACTGGGTTATTCTGGAAAAAGATGCCCAGCCGAACATTCATTGCGAAATCGGAGAAAACTGCAAGTGGTTTTAAAGCGGCAAAGGAAACACTTCTTCTTTGCAGTAATGCCTCTGGTGCAAAGATGTTAACACCACTTATTATAAATAAAGCTTTACACCCACGTGCGCTAAAAGGCGTAAATTTATCTGAATATCCTGTACACTTCATGGCCAATAAAAAAGCATGGATCACCATCAGCTGTATTTGCAACATGGTTCAACGATTCTTTTGTACTAGAAGTTGAAAAATAAATGGAAGAGATGGGTCTTCCGTTTAAAGTGTTGCTAATTATAGATAATGCACCCGGTCACCCCTGTATAGAACATCCTAATGTACAAATAGTGTTTTTACCACCAAATACGACTAGCCTTATACAACCACTGGACAGGGCATAATCGCAAATTTTAAGAAACATTATATCAAATTAACTTTCACCTACGTTTTGAAAAAGCTAGAGAACGATAGATTAAGCCTGACTGAAGTTTGGAAAAAATTCTCAATTTTAGACTGCATAAACCATATTATTGCAGCAATTGGACAAATCAAACAACACACATTACATTTGTGCTGGAAAGCGATCTGGCCTGCATGTGTAATTAATCGAAACGTTACCGAAAACGCGTCAACGTTATTATCTGAAATTAGTGCGCTCGCACATAACATCGACGGAGAAGGCTTTGATTCTTTCGGCGATAATGACCTGGACGAGATGATTGAGGATCAAACTGTCGATGATAGTGACATTATCAATAGTTTGATAGATTATAATAATAGACAAGAAGAACCGGAATCTATTACAGCCAATAAAATATATGCAGGGATCCAGATTTCGAAAAAATTGGAAACGCATTTTCTTAAAATTGATACCAATGCGGAAAGACGCTTAAAATTCCAAAAAGAGCTGAGATC
>NW_027588341.1:518-1138 GCF_028453695.1 Augochlora pura | reverse complement strand
AATACAATACGTGATGTTAGATATTACATCGCAGCAGAGAAATCTCATCATTCATCCGTATTCGTCTCGAAATATTATTTAGGCTAGATTAAGTATGAAAACGACATTTCAGCTGGTGGCACGGCTGTTTCTGCAGGTGATACGTTGACATTCAATGAAAACAAATACTTTGCACCAGAAAATACAATAGCGGATGTTGTTTATTACATTGCAGCAGAGAAATCTCATCATTCATCGGTATTCTTCTCGAAAAATGATTTAGGCTTGATTATGTATGAAACGACATTTCCGCTTGTAACATGGCTGTTTCTGTAGGTGTTATGTTGAAATTCAATGAAAACAACTACTTTGCAAGAGAAAATAAAATACATGATGTTGTTTAGTAGATTGCAGCAAAGAAATCTCAACATTCATCGGTATTGTTCGCGAAATATGACTTAGGCTTGATTATTTATGAAAACAACACATTCAGCTGATGACATGACTGTTTCTGTAGGTCTTACGTTGAAATTCAATGAAAACAACTACTTTGCACCAGAAAATACAATACGTGATGTTAGATATTACATCGCAGCAGAGAAATCTCAACATTCATCCGTATTCTTCTCGAAATATGATTT
>NW_027588341.1:0-418 GCF_028453695.1 Augochlora pura | reverse complement strand
GCGAAATATGACTTAGGCTTGATTATTTATGAAAACAACACATTCAGTTGATGACATGACTGTTTCTGTAGGTCTTACGTTGAAATTCAATGAAAACAACTACTTTGCACCAGAAAATACAATACGTGATGTTAGATATTACATCGCAGCAGAGAAATCTCAACATTCATCCGTATTCTTCTCGAAATATGATTTAGGCTTGTTTATGTATGAAAACGACATTTCCGCTGGTGGCATGACTGTTACTGCGGGTGTTACGTTGAAATTCAATGAAAACGAGTACATTGCACCACAAAATACAATACATGATGTTGGTTATTACATTGCAGCAGAGAAATCTCAACATTCATCCGTATTCTTCTCGAAATATTATTTAGGCTTGATTATGTATGAAAACGACACATTCAGCTGGTGACAT
>NW_027588340.1:765-1138 GCF_028453695.1 Augochlora pura | reverse complement strand
TTGTATCTTCTGGCGCAAAGTACTTGTTTTCATTGAATTTTAACCAAACATCTGCACAAACAGTCATTTCACCAGCTGAAATGTCGTTTTCATACATAATCAAGCCAAAATCATATTTCGAGAAGAATGCCGATGAATGTTGAGATTTCTCTGCTGCAATGTAATAACCGACATCTTGAATTGTATTCTCTGGTGCAAAGCACTTGTTTTCATTGAATTTCAAAGTACCATCTGCGGAAACAGTCATGTCACCAGCTGAAATGTCGTTCTCATACAGAATCAAGCCTAAATCATGTTTCGAGAAGAATGCCGATGAATGTTGAGATTTCTCTGCTGCAATGTAATAACCGACATCATGTATTTTATTTTCTGG
>NW_027588340.1:0-665 GCF_028453695.1 Augochlora pura | reverse complement strand
TAAGCCTAAATCAAATTTCGAGTAGAATGCCGATGAATGTTGAGATTTCTCTGCTGCAATGTAATAACCAACATCATGTATTGTATTTTCTGGTGCAACGTACTTGTTTTCATTGAATTTCAACGTAACATCTCCAGAAACAGTTTTTTCACCAGCTGAAATGTCGTTTTCATACATAATTAAGCCTAAATCGTATTTCGAAAGGAATGCCGATGAATGTTGAGATTTCTCTGCTGCAATGTAATAACCAACACCATGTATTGTATTTTCTGGTGCAAAGTACTTGTTTTCATTGAATTTGAACTTAACATATGCGGAAAGTGTCATTTCACCAGTTGAAATGTCGTTCTCATACAGAATCAAGCCTAAATCATATTTCGAGAAGAATACCGATGAATGTTCAGATTTCACGTTGCCATGTAATAACCAACACCATGTATTGTATTTTCTGGTGCAAAGTACTTGTTTTCATTGAATTTCAACCAAACATTTGCACAAACACTCATTTCACCAGCTGAAATGTCGTATTCATACATAATCAACCCTAAATCGTATTTCGAAAGGAATGCCGATGAATGTTGAGATTTCTCTGCTGCAATTTAATAACCGACATCATGTATTGCATTTTCTGGTGCAAAGTACTTGTTTTTATTGAATTTCAACGT
>NW_027588339.1:0-1139 GCF_028453695.1 Augochlora pura | reverse complement strand
TTGCCAAGTTTGGTCCCCTACTGTGAAAAAAAGAGATAAACAGAGAGTGATTTATCGATTTCGTGTGAAAACAATGTTTTTTGTTCACTTGTTTCCTGTTTGGTAAAAGTAGATTAATTGATAAGCCAATATCAAATCTGTTTCGCGAGGTCGGAGATAAGAAACAAACGTTTTATCTAAATCTGAAGCTTCGGTAATTGGGAGCATAGAGAACAGTGTTGCAATACTCTAATTAGTAGCCTAATTGTACCTGAGAATCTTCCTCGTTCTGTGGCTTTAAAATTGAAATCTCATAACAAGATAATCAATTGTCATCGTTGCGCCAAGGAGTGGGGACTGAGACTCTCTAAATTCTAGACTCTAGACTCTAAACTCTAATATTCTCTAGATTCTAGGCTATAGACTCTAGGTTCTAAACTCTAAACTCTACGCTCTAGACCCTAAATTATAAATTATAAATTATAAATTATCAATTATCAATTATCAATTATCAGTTATAAATTATCAATTATCAATTATCAATTACAAATTATAAATTATAAAATATAAATTATAAATTATAAATTATAAACTCTAGGCTCTAAATTATAAATTTTAAACTCTAGACTCTAGACCAGCACTGCTCTGCTCTTAGCTTCCCTAGCATATGCTCTACGTGATTTAAGTGGCCCAGCTCTAGACTCTAAAATATTACTTACTTCTGCCATAGGACCGACATAGGTCGCGAGTACAACATATCAGTAACAGCGACAGCGTTCACCTCGCCGATCTCCCAAAAACTGGCTGCACGATGCGGCTTCGAAGACCTCTACTGCGAAGACTACGACGACATTCTCGACGAACAGGGAAACAAGATGTTTCCCGGGATCAAGTCCAAGGGAATAAAGATCATGGTGAAGAGACTCGATTAAAATCCCACCGAAAGCTCCACCGTCCCACCTCCGACACCTGTGCATGGGAAGATCCAAGGAGAACGTAGAATCGATAGTCCCCCCCCCCCCCCCCCCTCTCTCTCTCTCTCTCTTGTCATCCTGTTCGCAGCGGTCTGGTGTCTTCGCTGCTAGGAGACGTAATTTCATATTGGCAACCTTGTTCCTGCCTGAATTGGGTTGGGGATTTGGTTTCGTCTCTGAAACCGG
>NW_027588338.1:986-1139 GCF_028453695.1 Augochlora pura | reverse complement strand
GCAGGTGTTAAGTTGAACTTCAATGAAAACAAGTACTTTGCATCAGAAAATACAATGCACGATGTAGGTTATTACATTGTAGCAGGGAAATTTCAACATTCATCGTTATTCTTCTCAAAATATGAGTTAGGCTCGATTATGTATGAAAACGAC
>NW_027588338.1:562-886 GCF_028453695.1 Augochlora pura | reverse complement strand
GCGTTGAACTTCAATGAGAACAAGTACTTTGCACCAGAAAATACGTTACCTGATGTTGGTTGTTACATTACAGTAGAGAAATCTCAACATTCATCGGTATTGTTCTCAAAATATGAGTTAGGCTTCATTATGTACGAAAACGACATTTCAGCTGGTGACGTGGCTGTTTCCGCAGGTGTTAAGTTGAACTTCAATGAAAACAAGTACTTTGCATCAGAAAATACAATGCATGATGTTGGTTATTACATTGCAGCAGAGAAATCTCAACCTTCATCGGTATTCTTCCCGAAATATGATTTAGGCTTCATTATGAATGAAAACGAC
>NW_027588338.1:0-462 GCF_028453695.1 Augochlora pura | reverse complement strand
ACAATACATGATGTTGGTTATTACATTGCAGCAGAGAAATCTCAACCTTCATCGGTATTCTTCTCGAAATATGAGTTAGGCTTCATTATGAATGAAAACGACATTTCAGCTGGCGACAAGGCTGTTTCTGCAGGTGATGCGTTCAACTTCAGTGAGAACAAGTACTTTGCACCAGAAAATACGTTACCTGATGTTGGTTATTACATTACAGCAGAGAAATCGCAACATTCATCGGTATTCATCTCGAAATATGAGTTACGCTTCATTATGTACGAAAACGACATTTCAGCTGGTGACGTGGCTGTTTCTGCAGGTGTTAAGTTGAACTTCAATGAAAACAAGTACTTTGCATCAGAAAATACAATGCACGATGTAGGTTATTACATTGTAGCAGGGAAATTTCAACATTCATCGTTATTCTTCTCAAAATATGAGTTAGGCTCGATTATGTATGAAAACGAC
>NW_027588337.1:0-5691 GCF_028453695.1 Augochlora pura | reverse complement strand
ATTTTTTTTATTAAAAAACACTTGAACACTTTTGGCGACATTCCTTCGAAATTCTTGAGAAGGTAGCACACATTGTACCCAATTTTGTAAATCACGATTCGGGTTCCCTAAGTCGTTCTAGCCGAACCGCGCCGGGATCCGTGCCGCGGCGATCGTAAATTTTCGATCGACGACGCCGTTCGAACACGACGACGACGACGCTGCCGTCGTCGTTTCCTCGTTGTAAATTAACCAATGACGCCGTGGGTACCGAAAGCGTTTATGGACCGTAAAAGTGGAGAGATGTAAACTTTCTTGCAGAAAAAGAGGATGCCGCCCGGACGATGGGCAACATCTACGCGATCATAAAAGACCGGGCACCGTTCTATGGAGAGATAGGATCCCCCCCCCCCCCCCCACCCCCCTCTCCTCCTCCTTTTTGCAATCGGCAGACGCGACAGCGACGACGACTTGTCAATTGATATTTCCGTTGCTTTAGATGTTCGGCAGTCATTGATCTTTTGTAAGAACTTGTTCTTTCATGGGATTTCCTATTTCAACGAATTTCTATGGTTTTTGACACGCGGAAGCGATTTTAATAATTTTGTGAGAATTTTAGCGAGCTATTGTAATTTTATCTGCGATCAGAGTGCGAAATAATTAATTGAAATTTGAATATTAATTTTTAGGATATTTATTATTATTAACGCTTCAGCGACCGGTTTTATTCGATGGTAAATGTTTTTATATTTTTGGAATATTAGCGTTAAATGATATTTATTTCACTTGTTTTATTCATCACGAAAGGTACTTAATATTTAAAGAATTATTAAGAGGCGAATTTAATGATTTGTTGCACGATGACCGGCTTAAAAATTCACAATAATTAAAAATATAATAACGTGTTAATCCAATTCTTTCTTCATAAACAATAAGAAATAAAAGCAATATTTCATAACTTTTCTTTATTTCAAAGGTCAATTATACTTCGAAGAACATCAACTCATCCTTTCCATTCCAGTATTACAATATTCTCCAATATTATCATAAATTTCGCCAAGATGAGATGATTTACCACACGGTGCCCCGAATGTACACAGTACCCCGGTGAACGGAATTTTTATCCGTCAGATTCGCTACGGTGGCCAAGTCGAGCGCGTATTCGTCCGCGAGAACGATCGTAAACGTTTATCGACCATCGGGTATCCGTCGCCGTATGCCCCGCGGCGCCCCTGATACTACAAATTATTCTTCTTTCCACGAACATCGTAATTCCGTTTCGTGTACCGAAATTCAAGAATGCCGATAAGAGGATCGCGCGCCGTTCAGTGGACCGCTCTGTTCCTCGTCAATTCGAGCGCGGGCTTCGTTCGTTCGTTCGAGAGAGAGATAGAGAGATAGAGAGAGACAGAGAGAGAGAGAGAGAGAGAAAAGCCACTGGAATCGAGCGATATTCGTCCGGGAATAATTTTTTAACCGAGCTAATTACCGGAGGCATGCCGCGCCCGGCGAGAGTCCCAGCACCGCTGGTTCAGTACGTGAAATTCCGCGTTTATCGGGGCGGGCACCGACGAGGACCGATTCACCAATTTGTAACGGTGCAAGGAATAAAGGGACTTCTCTGCCGCCGCAACGCTAAAACTTAATTTCTACTGCGCCGCGAAGTGGCGATACCACTTTTAATAACGAAACAATCTTATCGTTATGTTACCACGAATTTTCGACCCTTCGGTGCTCCCCCCTTCCCCCACCTTTTCTCTTCAGGGTGTCATTTCGTTGAACGATTCCCGAGGGAGTAAGAGAGAAAGAGAGAGAAAAATTAAGAGAGGGTAAGAAAGAGAGAGAAAAGAGAGCGATCTCGCCGCGCAAAGGGATCGAGCTTGTAAAGCTTTTACGATTGCTCTCTCGCGTTTCGGTAAGTTCGTTTCGTCGAATTACTTTTTCTAATTAATCGGAGCACAACCTGTTCGATTTAATGTCGAGCATCGTCGTTCATTTCGATTTTATATATCGGCGCGTGTGTCGCCGCTGTAATTTAATCGCGGCGATGAAAGTTCTGAGGGCATCGGAATTAAAGATACGAAATTTCGGTGTGATGGAACCTTTAACGCTAATTCTATCACAGTTCTTAATGAGTGAGTGGTTTTGATTTGTAGAGTCATATGGTGGCTTCTTTTGACGATGATTGAGTATTATTATTTAAATAGTATATATGTTCTTTATTCAAGAAATAATAGCTAGAATTTAAAAAAAGAAAGCGATGAACTAAGGTTAGGTCTAAAAATATGATTAATGAGAAAAATATATATTTCTCTGTAAAGTGATAATTTCTTACTAGTGGGCACAGTGAAACGTTCTAAAATTCCCATAAATACTGAAATTACAAAATAAGGCTAAATTAAGGACAAATTAGAAAATAAAATAAGGATAAATTAAAAAATAAAATAAGGAAAAATTAGAAAAATAAAATAGGAGGAAATTAGAATAATTACAATTACTCAATCACTATATACACAGCTCAACAAACTGTATATTCTACCCTATCTACCAACATCAAAAACTACCCCTTACATACGTCGGCAAATAATAACCTGACATAACCTCACAAACAAAAAAGCAATAAAATCTAAACAATTTTAAAGTTACCGAAATAACACAGCACAGTTTTCAACAAACCATCTCACGGTTAACAATAGTTATGCCGCGGCACCGCGCGATCCTGTAGATAAATATCGTCGAACCCGTATTCAAATGCCCGAAGAAAATTCCCGTTTTCGAGGCTCGGTCTCCGAGCGTGTCCCGCCTTAAATCCCGGGAATCGGCGAGGACTGCCGGCTGGGGCCCCGGGTAAGTCCCATTTCGGCGAGTTAAATACGGCGACAAGCCAGATAGGGGGCGACTTTTCGGAAGGGAACCACGGTGCGCGCGCGAGAGAGAGAAAAAGAGAGAGAGAGAGAGCAGGTTGTCGCCTAAAACGCAACATCGAACGGTACTCCGAAACTCGAACGATTCCCTTCGGCTGCGTATGGTTCCCATAGGATGGGCCCCGGCTCGCGCGCGTGGGTGGAGGCAACAAAGTGATCTCTTCGCCGGCACCCACACGCGCACCGGAGTGCGCTCGCGCGCGCGCGCGTGGCTGTTCAATGTGGGTGCACAAGGCGCAAGATGAACGCGTGCAAGCAGGTACGCAATAATTCCACGGTGCACACGTGGTAACCGAGCGTTGGCGTGATTCATGCCAACGTCTCTGTTTTCGATACGCCACGGGGCCCCATCGACTCCAGCCCGGGCACGCATTTTCAAAGGGTTGAAGAGCACCCTTCGAGGCGTAGCGCGGTCGTTCGAGCAGTGGACGAATTTTAAGTCAATATTTGGTTCGCTTCTTTTATGAATGATAATTGATTCTTTTAGAAATGCTAATTGATTCTTTTACAAATAATAATTGATTCTTTTATAAATGGTAGTTGCTTCTTTTATAAATATTTTTATAATCTTATTTTGTTTCTTTTAGAAATGGTAATTGTTACTTCTATAGATAGTAATTGTTTCTCTTATAAATATCTGTGTAATATTATTTCGTCTCTTATAAATGGCAATATGGAGTTATTATTCGTAAATAATTGGAGAAAGAGAAATATAACCCTTTACATCCAGGAAACAAGTCAAGTCAAATTTTCATTATAAAATTCAATTAAAAATCAAATTTAAATAAAATTTTCAATTTAAAATCGAAAAGCCTAAAATTAATTCAATCAAAATTATTTAACCCAAATTTACTCAATAAACTAAATTTTAATGAACTCACCTATCAAAATTAAATTGTAGATCGTTTTTAATATCTATTCACTGAAAGCTCGTAGCAATAAATATAAATATAACTAGGCTATGCAGTCGGAAGTATTATAATCCAAAAAATTGGTATTATAAATGTCGTTAATAAATACAAATCAATTTTCTCAGCGGCCGTCATTTCGAGTCCCGTCGCCACCAAACGAAAGCACTCGGACACGAAAATTAGTTTGTTTGTCTCGAGTAAAAAGTAAACGGGACTCGACGAAAACTTGTCGACAGCGTGTCCAACACTCGAGCAGCTCGAGGATCCGTGCGTTACGAAACGTCGATTTTTCGTAACGCGAGAGGAATTTTGTCTCTCGGCCACGGAACACACCGGCCATAATTCCATCGCTTCGAATCGAAAGCCATCGAAATATTCCTCGGGGTGAAGCATGATTTTCTATGGGAACGAGACCGGCGACGAATGCGACGGAGGGGGAAGGAGGAGGAAGAGAAGCGCTCCGTAAAAAAATCCGCATCCTAAACCAACATCTTTATACGCGGGTTTTTCTTGCCTTATTACGTTGATTTATCGCTTTATGTGCGTCGCTCCATCTGCTTTCGATCCACGGATCCTCGAATTTGTTCGCGCCTCGGCGGGACGGCTACCGGAAATATTTATTTATGCCGGAGATGCTTCGGTGATCTACTGCTTTTGATATTTTGTTATTTTTATTACGATCGGTCGTTTTTGAGTGGATTGTTTAATTAAGTGAAAGATATTAAATAATAGGGTGAGTGCTCCTTAATTGTATTGTAGTTTGCAAAAACTAACGACTTTGTTGAGATAAATATATTGATATAGAAGGGATGATAAAATTATATTTACAGTCAGAAGAAATTATTGTGAATTAAGTTCTGAATTTGTATATATATTTAAGATTCAATAATAATTTTTATCGATATTAATACAAATTTACATAACTTCAGGTACAAGTAGCATACATTATACAATTATACTAATTTTTACACCAACTAATTTTTTTAATTAAACTAACATAAATATAATGTTTTACTCATAACAAAACGTCCACTATACAATAATTTATACATAACCTTAACTAAAAAGCTTGTACAACATATATATTAAAATTTATAATATCAAGTATTTCGTCCCAAAAATAACACAGCCAACATTTACAAAATTTCTAAATAAGTAAATAATATTAATAAAAATTAAAATCCCCATATATCTGCTCCCCGAATTTTATTAATTTTTAGATCGCGCCAGGTAAAGTGTTAAACCCAATCCAAAAAATCAAACACGATCTCATCGATGTCGTTCTTATGAAGCGATCCATGTCCGCCATTTTGAACGGTCGCCTCGTTTCATTAAGAATGCGATTCCGCGGAGCGGTTTTCGAAAAGCTGGATAGAGAAATATAATTGTCTCGGGTCGATGGGAATTTGCATCGGAAACACCTGAACCGGGAGGCGAATAAGTAGCGATAGGAAAGTGGTTTTCGTAAGGTTGCTCCGAGCGCTGTGGAATCTCGGGTCATCGGCGGAGGGTATCTCGGGAACACAGAGGGTACACACTATCTCTCTCTCTCTTCGGTTGCCGCGTTGTGAACCGGGCCTAACAGATATCGAGATGCGTAGCCGAGCGCGGGCGCTCGCGCGCGCGCGGATGGGCGTGCATCCGATTATCTTGGTAACTCAATCTCTCTCTCCTTTCTCGAGAGCCTAGTTCGCTCCTAGCATCGAGAGAGAGAGAGAGAGAGAGAGAGACTCTCCTCAGGGCTCCCCACGAGATCTACGGTGATCTTTCTGTGCATTGAAGGAAGCCGTGTTCCCCGACAACGGTAGCATCGGATTCGTTTCCGAGAACCGTGGTCCCCACTCGAAATTCTTTCGGGCGATCGTGAACCGAGATCC
>NW_027588336.1:0-1139 GCF_028453695.1 Augochlora pura | reverse complement strand
ACCTCGAGGAGCCTCGCGCAGAATTTAGTTGACGATGATCAACGATCCAGAGTTGGGATCCCTAAGAGCTCGATCGAATTTGGCTTATTATTAGGGTTGTTATTATTGTTATTTTTATTATTATTATTATTATTATTATTATTATTATTATTATTAATATAAACACTTTACCGACCGATAAATCGACTTTCACCCCTGATTGGTAGCCCGCGAATCCTTTATCATGGTAATCAATAATTTCATACCTATTATTAATATAAATATGTTGGACTGTACTACCCGTAGGCTTCAATATTATTAGTCAGTTTTTTAGATATTCGATTTCTTTCGCAATTAATAAAATAAATAAAATTAAAATAAAAACGAAGATATAACATTGGACTAAATTTTCACGATCGAATGACCGGTCGGTAAAGCGTTAACACAAAGGTTAGGAAGTTATTATTTTAAATATGTAGAAAAATGTGAAATGGTTCGATAAACGAAGATGCTGTTCAAGCTGCAGGGTGTATTTGTTCTTTTTTTAATTAAATCGATCCGGTCGGTGGAGAGAACCATTTTGAAAAAAGCGAGATTTATGATTATTGAGGATTTTATGGAAATACATTGAAATGGATGAATGATTACGCGACTCCCGGTGATACACTTCTGTGTTCAGAATCGCGGAATATGGTGGAACCGGCGACCGTCGTCCCAATTACAGGAATCGTTGGCGCGATCACCGAATCGTCGCAGCTCCGGGTCTGAGGATCACGGCCAATTTGCGTATCGGTTGATGCGTTGTTAGAGGGCGCGCGCGGTCCGAACTGGAGCGCGACAGGCGATCGGTAGAGAGCGCCGTTCTTTCCTCCGTAGGGGGGTTCGGTTTTCGCCTCGTCCCTCCGACAGCGCGACCGACGGCGGGGCGTAACGATCAGCGAGGAAGAATCCAGAGGACCGTGGAAATCGTCGATCCTCGGAATCGGGCCGCCTATTCTTGGCCGACGATTCGCCAGCCCCAATTTCGCATCGATGGAAACTATCGGCGGTAGGAGAGAGCTTTCCCCCGAAGGAAAGAAAAGGAGGCTCCTCCGGTTCGCTCCGCTCGAACCGCGCGGGGGCTCGGGGGCTCTCTCGGCTCGGCGCGACACGGCGCGCGG
>NW_027588335.1:0-1139 GCF_028453695.1 Augochlora pura | reverse complement strand
TACAAGGGAACTGAAGTGGATCTAAGTGAGATACAACATCTTATCGTAGAATAAAAGAGAGATAGAAGAGAATACACGTGTTTTTAAATGTATATAAGTGAGATACAACATAACCTGCAAGAGGAATAGAGAGCTAGTAGAGGATACAAGGGAATTTAAGTGTATATAAGTGAGAAACAACATAATATCCATGGATATAAGAGAGATACAACAGGATACAAGGGCATATAAGTGTATATAAGTGAGATACAACATAATATCCAAGCACAGCAAGGAGATGGAAGAGGATACAAAGGAATTTAAGTGTACATAAGTGAGATTCAACATAACATCCAAGAATAAAAGACAGATAGAAGATGATACGATGGAATTTAAGTGTATATAAGAATGATGCAACGTAATATCCACGGATATAAGAGAGATAGAAGAGAATACAAGGGCTCTTAAGTGTGTATAAGTAAGAAGCAACGTAATATGCATGGATAAAAGAGCGGTAGATGAGAATACAAAGGAATTTAAGTGTATATAAGTGAGATACAAAATAATCTGCAAGAATAACAGAGACCTAGAAGAGGATCCAAGGAAATTTAAGTGTATATACGTGAGATAGAACAGTATATAAGGGAATTTAAGTGTATATACGTGAGAAGCATCATAATATCCACGTATGTAAGGGAGATTTAAGAGAATACAAGGGCTTTTAAGTGTGTATAAGTAAGATACAACGTAATATGCATGGATAAAAGAGAGGTAGTAGAGGATACAAGGAAATTTAAATGTATATACGTGAGATAGAACACTATATAAGGGATTTTAAGTGTATATAAGTGAGGTACAACATAATATCCAAGGATATGAAAGAGAAAGAAGAGGATAGAAGGGAATTTAAATGTTAATAAGTAAGATAAGACATAATATCCAAGGATATAAAAGAGATAGAAGAGGATACACGTGAATTTATGTCTATATAATTGAAATACAACATAATATCCAAGGTTAAAGGAGCGATAGCAGAGGATACAAGGGAACTGAAGTGGATCTAAGTGAGATACAACATCTTATCGTAGAATAAAAGAGAGATAGAAGAGAATACACGTGTTTTTAAATGTATATAAGTGAGATACAACATAACCTGCAAG
>NW_027588334.1:0-1139 GCF_028453695.1 Augochlora pura | reverse complement strand
TTGTATCTCTTTTATATCCTTGGATATAAAAGAGATACAAGAGGATACAAGGGCATTTAAGTGTATATGAGTGAGATACAACATAATATCCGAGGACAGAAAGGAGATAGAAGAGGATACAAGGGAATTTAAGTGTATATAAGTGAGATGAAACATAATATCCAAGGATATAAGGGAGATAGAAGAGGATACAAGAGTATTTAAGTGTGTATAAGTGAGAAACAACGTAATATGCATGGATAAAAGAGAGCTAGAAGAGAGTGCAGGGGAATTTGAGCGTATATAAGTGAGATACAACATAATATCCACGGAGATAAGAGAGATAGAAGAGGATACAAGAGGATTTAAGTGTATATAAGTGAGATAAAACATAATATCCAAGGATATAAGGGAGATAGAAGAGGATACAAGGGCATTTAAGTGCGCATTAGTGAGAAACAACGTAATATGCATGGATAAAAGAGAGATAGATGAGGATACAAGAGAATTTAACGGTATATAAGTGAGATACAACATAATATCCAAGGATATAAAAGAGATAGATGGGGATACAAGGGAATTTAAGTGTATATAAGTAAGATAAAACATAATGTCCAAGGATATAAGGGAGATGGAAGAGGATACAAGTGTATTTAGGTGTGTATGAGTGAGAAACAACGTAATATGCATGGATAAAAGAGAGATAGATGAGGATACAAGAGAATTGAACTGTATATAAGTGAGATACAACATAATATCCAAGGATATGAAAGAGATAGAGGAGCATACAAGGGCGTTTAAGTGTATATGAGTGAGATACAACATAATATCCAAGGACAGAAAGGAGATAGAAGAGGATACAAGGGAATTTAAGTGTATATAAGTAAGATACAACATAATATCCAAGGATATAAAGGAGATAGTAGAGGATGCAAGGGAATTTACCTGTATATAAGTAAGATCCGACATAAAATGCAAGGATATAAAGGAGATAGAAGAGGATACAAGGGAATTTAAGTGTATATAAATGAGATACAACATAATATCCAAGGATATAAGGGAGATAGAAGAGGATACAATGGAATTTAAGAGAATATAAGTGAGATCCAACATAATATCCAAAGATAAAAAAGTGATAGAAGAGGATACAAGGGAATTTA
>NW_027588333.1:0-1139 GCF_028453695.1 Augochlora pura | reverse complement strand
CGGGAACACAAAATGAATTGAATTGTTAATAATCCAGTAACATATGTAAACTACATTATAAAAAATATATATACATTGATTAGTTATTTTAGTGAACTGAAAAAAAAACTAAAATAAACCAATAGGATTTTATAGGAAAAATGCCGACAGACTAAGGGATAAAAAGAAGATAGAAAAATGAAAATGTACATTTCTTTTTAATTAAATGATTTATTAATAATAATAAATCGGCATCCACCACCTCGGCCGCCACGGTCACTTCGGGAAAAGCCCGCAGATGTTGCTCTATCAACAAAAAAAAAGTTATGCATCATTTTCTACGTATTTAAATTGGGATGAGAAGTATAAAACTTCTCGGTAATATATAAAAAGTAAACGCATACATAATTTAGACATTACTTCAGTACTGCCTCTACTAATTCACGTAACTTCCCGAAAAATGTTGAAGTATAACTTACAAAGCTGTTTTACTTTAGCAGCATCACTGCCTCCCTCTTCTTTTTGCTGCTGCTGCTGCTGCTGCATATGTTGTACAAAGTGATGGAACATTTCTGGTTTAACAAAAAACAAATTTCATTGAATCAGCCGGAAATCTATGCGTACAGTAATATGTGCGGCTGGTATTAATTATTTTAACTTACTCTGAAGGGGAGGCAACGCCTTGGCGTTTACCATCGGGGTTGCAGCTGGCAACTTCGTTGCTTCAGTGGTAACTAAAAAAAGAATTAAGATTAAAATCATTGTCAACATTGAAAGATACTACTAATAATACAAAATCTTATAAAGTAGAGAGTGGGGAAACGTGCAAGACGCAATCTGGCCGTCCTACAGAAATATGGGCAAGTTCCTAGCTTACCTGCCATTATCTTCAAATGCTTTACCAGTTGTTCTTGGTCTGTGTTTAAATATTGAATAAAACGCGTTAATTTCGATAGGATATTAGCAGAAACGCGGAATCTAAAAATAAGATTCTAAGATTAAAAAAGCCGAAGTTTTTCTAAGGATATTTATCGGGCTCGGTCACTGCTGGCGATGTGTCCTCGCTACGGTGACTTTTAGGCCAAGAAAAACTTCGATAATAAAGCCGTTGGAATAAACAGGGGACACCTTGCAACGGACAAAGGCAAATTCTGCGGCAC
>NW_027588332.1:0-1139 GCF_028453695.1 Augochlora pura | reverse complement strand
TTTAACACGAGGCGAATTATATATTATCTATTTCTTTAACACGCGAATTATTGTTTATCTTTTTTGAACTATTATACTAGAATGACCAATAACTCGCATTTCCTCAACAGCATTTTTATCTCAATAACGCAACTTGAAACCAACTTGCTATTGGTTGAAATCGAGATATATATTTTATTTCCGATTTTATTACCAAACTATGACTCTTTATACACTGGTAGCATATACAGCCTGAAAAAATTCAATAAACCGTATAAATTAACAAGATTTCATTGCGTTCTTATTTTCTATCTACAATAAGTGATCATCCAGTTAACAAGAACCTTCAAACAATCTTTACGTAACAAACTATTATGCTTAGTTACTGTTACTAATAATCCTACCAATGGTTAATATGATTTTGAACAACGAATTAAAAAAGAGAGTTCGCAAACTAGACTACGGATTTCAATGACCAAATCGAATTGCAACCGGATGCAAGCATTCGCAGTATTTAAAGACGCTGTTGCGTAATATACGACTTGTTAATATTAAAAGGTAAATGAACGATGTATATGAAATGTCCATGTAGTTCTTATATGTAGATCTTATATAAGTATATTATAAGTATTAAGGTGTCCCATAAGTTATTTCCGCTTCACACTATGCATGATCTCGACAGCATGCTTTATCAAAATCCGCGATATAGTGTGCGCGAGATAGTGGATGACACTAATATTTCCAAGTCAACGGTACATAATCATTTAATCAAGATGGGATATGTGAATCGATATGAAGTTTGAGTTCCACGCCAATTTACGATGATCGACCGTATGAAACGCATCATTTCTCACAATTCCAACATATTCCACTCTATTATACTTTCTTCTGCTCTATTCCACTCAATTCTGCGCAATTCTGCTCTATTCTGCACTATTCCACTCTATTCTGCTCTATTCCACTCTATTCTGCGCAATTCTGCTCTATTCTACTCTGTTCTGCACTATTCCACTCTATTCTGCTCTATTCCACTAAATTCTGCGCAATTCTGCTCTATTCTACTCTATTCTGCACTATTCCACTCTATTCTGCTCTATTCCACTCAATTCTGCACAATTCTGCTCTATTCTACTCTGTTATACTCCAAGCTGTTCTGTCCT
>NW_027588331.1:0-1140 GCF_028453695.1 Augochlora pura | reverse complement strand
GTGAAGCTTACGTAATTGATAACGTCGACCGGCGCGCTTAGGCATCAGAGCCGACTATAAAGGAGTCTTAAAAAATGCAAGGGCTACTCCTTGAGTCGTGCAGCGCATTCAGGTGGAGCGTCCGATACACACGCCACAAGGAGAGCAATCTATGATACACTAGGATTTAGAAGATACCGAAGCTGTGCAGCGCATTCAGGCGGAGCGTCCAATACACACAGCCCGGCACTCTGAATTCTTAATGCTTGGATTCTCGGCTTATTGCCCAAAGATTCTATCGTTAATAACTCTGATGCTTCGGAGGGATGGACGAAAGTAAAAGTAGAATTAATTAACACAACAAAAATATATTCTAACACAAAAAACGCACAAAAATACAAAGATGACTTAACACGGCTAACTTAATGAATAACGATATAAGAAATAGAAATACCAAATAAGACGTAGGTAATAGTAATCGCAAGATATGAGTTTGAAATAGTAAGATTTGTTAATCGCGATGGGAGAGACTCCAGAGGCGACGTTCCTCGTTGGAGCTCGGAATTGTTCGGAATTGTTCTGCCTGTTGCTCCTCCGGTCCATGGCGCTGCCGCGGCGGCGCGGCCAGTGGAGTAGGGCGTCGTGGTGGTGGGGAGTCCTCCGGAGTGGGGAGCTCCGCGGCGCGGTGACGCGAGACCGCGCGAGCGGCGAGCGGTCATGCGTACGATATTACAAATTTTCTAATTGTTCGCCAAAATTACAATTATTGGAATATTGCTATGAAATTCAAAATGTGTGTAGATGAGGTTAGCGCGCAACAGATAGGCTATGTCGGAAGTTCGAGGGATGATGTAGAAAAAGTACGGTAGATAGAAAGAGACAGACGTAGGTTAGAAAGAGATAGACGAACTTATGCTACGGTGTGTTAACGCTAACTTAGTTCTACAGTTCGTTAATGCTAACTTACTCTTATAACACATTATTACTAATTCTTAGCCTAGAGTCGGTTACAATAAGTCTTACATGCTAAGCCCACACGTCGCCAGACGTGACAATATCACTTATATACACTTCAATTCTCTTGTTTCCTCTTCTGTCACTCTTATATCCTGGGATATTATGTTATATCTTACTTATGTACAGTTAAATTCCCTTGTATCC
>NW_027588330.1:0-1140 GCF_028453695.1 Augochlora pura | reverse complement strand
AAATATTTAATAATCGATTGGTAACAAATTGTATAATAATAAATTAGGTAAAATAAATAAATAGATGTGTATATAAGTAGATAATTTAACGTAGAAAAAAGAAAATAATAACAGTTATTATAATATTTTACTATAATACACTATAGTATAATACTACCACAGTATCCTACGTAAGCCAGGGGGAACACTTGATCAAATAAATTCTTAGTATACACTATACTATATTTTACCATAGTAAAAACTATACTATATATTACCATAGTATACACTATACTGTAGTATACTGTAGTAAATTAGGGTTAAGATCAGCACTGAACAAAAAATATACATTTAAAGTAAGAACAATTTAAATAAATTACTATACAGCCGGGCCTGCAAGTTTCTCACCTTGAATTGTACATTCCTTCCACTCGTGTACAATAAACGAGCGAACCGCGTTAAAACACTCAGAAATGCAAACAATGTTAAAACGTGACCGGCAATGAAAAGAAGTCACTTATGGAATGAAAAGAAGTCACTTATGGACTGGACCTAAAGAGTCAAACATCGGATCAGAAAAAAAGAGTCAAACAGGACGAAACATCGTCAAACTTTCGTCAAAAAAAGCTCTAAAAAATACAATCCATTCGTCCACAATGCTTTCACAGAAGCAGGAAAAAAACTATTGTGAGAGTCATAGTAAACGATCAGGTGTTTGGTAAGCTAGCGAACGGGTTATAGGTCACCGACGTCATCGACATAGTCGCGACAAATACCGCGATGGAAATTAAACAAACGTGTAAACTCACTCCAGAAATTGCACATCGGCTCGTCGGCGATGAAGTACTTGCTCATGTGCTCGAGAGCCTCCTCGTACCTGTCCTCGGGTAACTCTTGTATGGTGAACTTAATAGGCGGACCTTGGCTGCCTTTGACCTTGGCCTCGACCACCTTCCACACCTTGGTCTCTCCGGGTTGCTTGAACGGTGGCCGCGGTTTTTTCCCGTCTGCATTCGCCATAACGTCGAGATTCACGAAACGTGTCACTGGTGTCCGGGGTCGAAGGGGTTGTTGTCTCGTGCGCGCTTGCAGCTGTTCGCTTCGCTGGCCGAGAAGTAGTCGTGCGAGCCGTCAACAAGCTACTTTGACGGAGCCTGCGAA